>NC_134312.1:70605652-70842219 GCF_964195595.1 Calonectris borealis | reverse complement strand
ATGCAGTCTTTCTTCTCCAATATTCCACTCATTTACAATATTTAGATGTCAAAATGATGATGGCATAAACAAGACTAAAGACACTTAAAAAGCAAAAAAAAGTAAATATAAAATTCTAGTAGCATTTTAGCCTCAGAACAACACTATCTGAATCAAAGAGTTAAAGTGAATAACAGCTGAAAGAAGTGAGAAGCATTTCTGGAATGAAACCTTCAGTAAAGAACTAAGATATTAAAACATTCTGGTCTGGCTGTTGCAGAAAGGAAAATGCAGCCAACAGAATGCAAGAATTATATCAGTTTTAAATTATGGGGGTCTAGTGATACTCAACCTTTTCAAAAAGTGCCAGTGCTTTGAAAGATTCCAATCTGCCAGTAGAACCAAATCCTTCAGAAAATGATAATTGAGTCTTTTTTTTTTTTTTTAAAAAAAAAAAAAAAAGGTGTTTTCTAGCAACTGCTCAGGATTGTATTAGAGACACAGGCGGTAGAACAGTTCCTGCCAAGGAAAGCCTACACCCGAGTAGAGAAAGAAAGTACAATGTGAGCAAAGCTAACTAGCAAAGATTGGCGTACTGGAGAGGTTGGCTCCAGGCTTTTTCAATGGGTGAATCCTGGAAAGTCATACAAAGAATTTCTTAAGAATGCAAGAAGGTAGGACATGAAGGAGGAGCAAAAGAATTTTTTTCTTGTCTGAATAGGAGGTGTGAAAAGTAAATACAGACCGGAGACCAAAAAAAAAAAAGGAACTATGAAAAAAAGGGCAACCTTATTTGTTTCTAGCATCTAAACAATAAAAACAGCGAGTCTATTAATAAACCAGCAAAGCTTTAAAAAAAATAACGAGAAAATGAGATATCTTCCATTTACTCATGGAAAAAGAAACAGGGCAATTTGTAAGTGTTTGCAAGTGGTCAGTTAGTGAAAGATACTGATACAAGGGTATTCCAGAAGCTCCCGACGTCCTTCAAGCCCCTATCCAGTGGTCAAAGGTACACCGACATCAAAAGGCTTCCTAAGGGCTCTATAACCTACTACATCACTCCAGGAGGAAAGGAGGGAAGTACTCAGCAGCATACCTCACAAATTAGTCTGGAATTTGGTTTATTTGAATGAAAAACATGCAAGCATTTGAGAAAAAATAAACAAAATAAAAATCAGCAAAAAAGTGCTCAAATGGGGAACCCATTCTGGAGTCAAACATGGCTTTTTCTGAATCAGATACTGTGGTTTTGGTGATTTGACCTAAAGCTTCCCTCCCGTCCCCCACCACCTTTGCATTACAGAAATCTGAAAAACCCCTTCTTGGCACAGTACAAGCTGAAACATATTCCCAGTTACTAAGAAGGCCCTATAGCAAGGACTAAGTCAAAGCCCTGACCTTTTCATTTGTGGAGCTCCTGCAATACAAAGCAGCTAACTGAACAGGGAGTCCTTCACCCCACCCGCAAGCTCCCCTGACTCACATAAGACTGACGCTTGTGAATCCCTGCCATCTTTTCCCAGAATTTATCGAAGGTCATATGTGGCATTATGGCACGGATATATGGCCAGAGCATGTTGCATTATGAGCATTTCTCATTTTTCCCTAGGAAACTGTTCTAAGCATATACTTGGAAGGCATCCTAATTTTTCTTGGGCTATGATGTACGCTGGGCTGCAGTGGTATCAGAGCAGTTTTAAGGGACTCTGGTTCCCTCTAAATACACCTGGCAGAATTATGGTGAAGTGGAGAATTTGGAGCAGAGGGACCTGACAGCAAGGTGCATAACAGGGTATTACGATATAGATGAAATTCCCAGAGTCCTGCCCATGCTCACTAGATTTACTGTAAAATCTGGGGATGAATTATTTTGTGATGTGCAGTATGCAGGAACATGATAAAGATATTTCAAGGTATTATAGGACACAGATCACTAGACAACAAAAATCGTTAAAAGAAAATCCTCTTGCATTTTAAGAGCACCAGCTACAAGCAGGACTCGACATCAAACACACTTTGTCAAGAGCTTCTCAGGTAGCTCATCAACTATTTGAAGGTTGTGCTAGTGACAACGCTAGAGCTTTACCTTTAATTTAATGGCCTGATGAATTAAAACAATCCTGGTTGCTTGTAATCCGTGATTTAATGAATGTAACATCCTAACTGAACCAGCATTAATTACCATATATCACCCTAGATTATTAGAGAAAAATAAAAATCAAGATGTTTTGTGGTTTCAAATGTTTATAGAGGTGTTCCTGCTTGTAGCTTGTAACATGGACTTAATTTCAAGTTTACAGTAAATTCTTCCCTTTCCCCTCAAAACCCCAAAGCAACACTAAGTCAGATCTACCAAGTTTGCCTGGCCTAGGGGGAAATCCTTTATTCATTTATTCTTAGCTGCAGTATAAGCCCAGATTTATATGAAGCTTTACAGGCCTCAGCAAGTCTGGATAAATATGGCATGAAATGAGGTTTATTAAAAAAAAAAAAAAAGACACCCTGGAAGTAGAAGTCCTAGTCCATGAAGTTTTTGAAGCAAAGCTATTTTTCAGGAACAAATGTTTTTATGAAATAGAAGTGTGGATCCTTCTTAAATATATTGTCATCTAAAGTTCTTTCATTTTAATGACAGCAATGGATAAAACAATAACAAAAACAAGTGCAAAGCGTGGCTAGAATAACGTACATGGGTTGCCACTTATGCGTTCAAGTGCAAATTTATCCTAGCTTTCTTTTTGATAAGTACAGGCCCTGTGACTTTTAAAAGTATGTCCCAGTCTCCCTAACAAACAAGTTGACAGGTTGTTTATTTTGTTTGGTTTGTTTTTTGGTTTTGGGGTTTTTTTAAGATGTCTTTTCATAACAAGAATGATTGACACACTTCAAATGTACAACTTGACCAGCTTCCAGATGCTTATTAGTCTTTCAATGCAAGAGAAGTGGTGAACTGTACCACAAAAGGTCATTTCCCTTTAAAAAAGTCAGAAATCTGTCTTTGGCATCGAATCGCTTCCTCATAAATAAGTCTCTGAAAGATTTCGTCTGATATTTCTTTCCTTTAACACTGTGCAGTGTTCACTGAAATAATGTATGGAGAGGAACTGGGTTGTGTTTTGGGGTTTTTTTTTGCAGAATGCAAGCAGTAAACATACTCATAAAGGCCAAAGAGGTTATTTGACATTTAAACAGTGTATGCAACTTTTATTTATCTGTCCTAGGGTATCTGGATGCTACAGGATGCCTGAGAAACACAAGTTCTGTGAATGAAGTTTTACATCAAGAAAAATATTCATATAAGTTTACCTTTCTTGTGAGCTATTAAATATTTGATCAGCCCTGCCTGTTATCAGGAACCATTTCTTTTACTCTTATAAGTTGTCCCTCAAGTTTCAGCAGATATTGTTGATTAAAAAAATTGCCACCGTTTCTGACTGTGCTTATTTTGTATTGTAGCCTGTATGTTTCCTTCCAGATACAGCTGGCTTCTCCTTTTTTGTCTATGATCTGAGCAGGTCAAAGGCACACTCACACTGGAGAAAGAGGGAGGTTGGGAATTTCTGACTGTCTTTCGCACCTTCCCCAGCCATATAAGACAATGGAAAGAAAAAAAAAAAAATCAAGTGATCTTTTCTGTTTAAGATGGGTACATCTTTCTAGGGGTAATCCTCAGTAAGTCAACTGTACTTTACATTGCAGAACCATCCAGGCTCTTCAGCCCCCCAAAAAACTGAAAGGAAGAACAGCCAGAAGAACAACTGGGTTCTGGCTGGCCCCAGTCAGCCACCGGCTTTAGTACCTTTCACCTCTAAAATATACTGATTTCCTCCGACCCTCAGAGGCTCTATTGATTCACAGAAATCTGAGTCATACTTACAGGAAACATTTCTCTCCCCAGAAATTTACAACAGGAGCTGCAATTTCACACAGATAACATCCTTCTTTTCTTCCGTGGCATCTATGCTACAATTTTTTCTCTGTCTTCATGGTATGGGGTTACCATATCCCAGTATAAATGTGCATGCCTTAAATCGGTGCCTTTTCATTCCCATTTCCCAAACGGCCTCAATAAGCAGCCTTTTTGCATTAGTGATATTTCTTTCCTATGCAAATATAATAATATTAGCTTCTGCGTACTACTTCCCAACCAGAGGTATCGAAACATTTTTCAAATAAACAAGAACAGCTGTCCCCCTAGCTCTGCAGGTGAGGGAAACATATAGCTCATATGCTCTATAGTGTCAGAAGGCCATGAACAGAAGCACCTCAGAGTCAAAGTTTCACCTCGAAACTGAAGAAAAAGAAAGCCTTGAGACGTCTGCAGTCAGATTTGTTATCTCTCCTCAGCAGAAGTTACCCACAGATAGACAGCAGCATGAAATCCAGATTAAGAGAAAAGAACCGCTTCATGCAGTGAGCTGCAGTGCCCTGTTATTTTACCAGCTCCCTGTCTGTATTTCCACAGCAGCAGCATCCGTGCTGTCGCCCTTCTGCCTGGGGTACCCGTGGGTGGGGGTAAACAGCCCCGACCCAGCATGGTGGGATACTGCTGCCAGCCCTGGCCGCCTTCCCACCGCGCTCTTCCTCACCGCTTTGCAGTGAGATGCTCTGCTTAAAGAAAGGACTCAACATCTTCCCTCCGCTTCATGAAAACCCCAGCCAATCAATCAGGCAACAACACGCGACTAAAGCAATCAGTCACACCGTTTGATTAATCACGCCAATTACTGGGTACTCAGAGTAAACAATTTCAAAAGCAACCCAGTGTGGAAAATGGGCCTGCAGCTATGTAAGAATGGGTCAAATCGCTTGAAATCATAAATATATTCATAAAAATCCCATTTCATTCACAAACAATTTACTTCCTAGGGGGTGAACTTCATTCAGAGAAGAGAGAAAAGACAAGATTCAGCAAATACATTATTGGCACTGTCAGGTGTTCTAGTTTCAGCTGCAGAAATCACTGAGGAAAGCAGGTTAGCAAGATTTAAGAGAATTTTATGTATTATATGGAAGTAGGAAAAAAATCTGTAGATTTATCAGGTGAGGCAATGATGTTTTCTTTTTAAATTCTTTAACGTTTCAAAATCTCAGGGGTCAGAAAGAATGTTAAACACAAAGGACAGGATGATGCAGGACTTTCTGTTTTTTAATTTTGGCCTTTCTGCACATTATATGTGGAATCATTGCAGAGTATTTGGAAGAATGTCTAACAGTAGGAAGGTAAACAAAAGCTTTATCAAATACATAAGTGTTAGAACATCTCTACAGAATTTCCCCTCCATTTTTCAGACCCACTACACACCTACTTGCAAAGTCTTAATTAAAAATAACCTGCTTCCCTTTTTCTTGATCATTTCTGAAGAAACACATACGGTCTCTCCAGTTTACATAAATTAGCCCATTAATATGTCAAATACATCAATGATGAACTTTACACGCTCTCAGACTAATGGGAGTTGCATTATTGACTTCAGTAAACAAAGGATGCCGCACTTATTTTTTGGAAAGTAATTTAAGAGAGATTGATACGATGAGTCAGCAAACTGTTGGGTTTTTTTGGTTTTAAACATGACTTTCACCTCTAGGAATACTCCTTCACAGTTCATATAGCATATTTTCATACTCAGCTCTTTCTAAGACCATGGTTTGCTATCCCTACCCTGACATCTTCAACAACCCCTTAAATCAGAAGAAAGTAGCAGACCTGAGCAGGTCAGTGAGGTAGCCATGCCGTCTGAATGAATTAGGAGAAGCAAAGCCCTTAGTTGCTGTCTTTAGCCGAAATCAGTGCCAACGTCTCTTTCTCCAGCAGAGCAGCTGAGGTCTCAGATGGGATGAGCACAAGTCCCCTGAGCACATCTGCAACCTTCTTGTCCCTTGGACCAGCAGTGCCTGCCTGTATGGGCGTTCACTCTCCACCCAGCCCCACCAGGAGGATGCCAGGCAGCTTCACGTACACCACCGGCCATTGAGCAACATCAAGGGGATAACTCCACAGGTGACAGCTCTGCCTGGGCTATTAGTTGCTTCACCATGGCCAAAACCAGTATGTGTTTTCAATCAACACAGTTGACTAATGCTGGAGGAGGGAAGAGGATGAGCGGTCATTGCAGTGACAGTCCCCTGACTGCTGGGGACAATTGAGGGAGAAGCCAAGTGCCTGTCCTCTCCCCATGCAGCACACTCCTGTTGGTGTCCTTACGCAGTCTCAGTGGTAGCACACCAAAAGCTATGCCCACCCAATGCTTAAGGTAGGATAATACGTCTGAGGACACACGTTGCCCAAATCAAGTGCAGGTATCAACCTAGTAAACTAGGAGTTTTTATTCAGTCCTAAAGGAAACCATGTAATGTTCTGAGTCTACTAAAAGGCAGAAAGGATTTTATAAGGAAAAACTCCCACAGTTTCTGAAGAGAAACCAAAGTTTGAGCCGACACAAAGGCTAACTAACATATTGTCTCCTGCCCTGACCCACACAGTCCTTACAGGGTAGCATTGAAGTCTACTGAGGTAGTGTGGGCAAAGCTTGTGCTTCAGAGGCATTTCAGAGCCTAGAAACTGTCAGTCTCCAATGGGGGTGGCAGGAAAAAAAAAAAACAAATCCAGCACTGCTAGCATTCTGCAGAAGAGTCCCTGCATTAGCTTAGCCAAGGTTATCAAATCCATGACAAATATGGGGTTCACTTTCTTATGCTTCCAGACAACCCACAAATCTCAAAGTGCCAAACAAACTAAATTGCTATGAAATTAGAGTCATACAGAACTACATGCAACAATAAAACCCAGAACAATCTTCATTTCCATGGCATTTTTGTCATAATTAAAAATATTCATAGAGCTTTACAAAGCATGAAATTACCTCGGCATTTCCATATCATAGAGTAGAACCTTGACATCAGCTCGGGGTAAAACTCTGGAGCCCCGGGAGGCTGCACATTACACATCAAACAAGCATCTACAGAGCTGTTCAAGTACATGCCGAACGCCTTGTGAAACTGGAGGCAGCTACGAAATGGCTGGAGTGGTCCAACGCTTTTGGACAAGACAGCTCTGACATTTTCTGTCAGCTTAGGAAATCCGCACAAAGCAGGAGGTAGATCAATAGCGTAGAAAACATCAAAATGACATTATGGGGACTTTAACAGAGGTAACGTGTTTACAAGTATAATAGCTTCAGCTGCAATAATTAGAAATGGAGCTTTATGCAGGCTGTGCGTGGAAATAGCCCCTCTGAAGTAGACTGCTAGCTGACATGATCCAAATGCATGCATGGGGCTAAAAACCGCTGAAAACAAGGGCACCTTGGTACAGTAATTCTCAGAACCTGAGTGTAACCAGAAGCAACTAATAAAGGGTGATGCTCATGAGATCTGATATACCTTACATCTTTTATTCAGCAAAGGATGTGGAAAATGTGAAATTCCCCATTTGAAATGTGAGAAGTGCCGTGACTGTTTTCTAACAATGGCTTACTCCACTAGAGCATCGCATTCCTGTAACAAACACCTACTCAAGTCAATGGAACAGTTTATAGGAGAAAATACCATTTATTCAGTGTAAA
This sequence comes from Calonectris borealis, assembly GCF_964195595.1. Lineage (NCBI taxonomy): Eukaryota > Metazoa > Chordata > Aves > Procellariiformes > Procellariidae > Calonectris > Calonectris borealis. The sequence goes on along the minus strand of NC_134312.1, from coordinate 70,834,672 downwards.
AGGGTTAAGAACTCAGTCCATGGAATTCACAAGGTCAGGCTGAAAATAATTCACATTTGCCAAGAATACTTCTGCTTTGGGGTTCACACTCATTTTCAACCCATCCTGTCTTGAGCAGCCCAACATGCCCCCTCTCCAAGTCTCATTAGATATTTACTCCCAGGAATTTCATTCAGGCCTGCTTCTAACTTTGGGGAGCTTGTTGACCTTGGGCAGCTTGAAATTAAGATGACTCCATGATTTCAGTAGCACATATAAATGGTTAGCAGAAAGGTACAGATACATGCAGGGGTTCAGAACAGCGAGACACAAATTTAAGTAAGCCTTGTTGCAAATGTTTGACCATGAAAGTCCTTGTGAAAGGATGCGTATTAAAAAAACTCTTCAGTTTCTGTCCCATCACTGAGTGAAACAAGTGATGTTCTAATATCAGGGTGGATTTGAATGCATTGCCATCAAAGTAATTACATTTGACAGAGATTACAAATGGGATCCTGTTCATATATGGCAACACATTTTATTACAAAAATCTGACTGTGCCAGAAAAAAAAACATAACGAGGTCAACTGAAATTCCTGTGGAAAAGAGGATGAAACTAAGGAGACAGACAATACCCAGATGAAAACACAAAAAACACAGGTTTTCAGGATAATTTTCAGTGCATTCTAAGACTCAGAGACTTATCTGCAAGACTTCTGTCTATCATCCTCATGGCACTGATCCATCCAACCTGAATGAAAGTATCTCATTATTTTAAGGTACAATATTGATTCCAGTAGTCAGCACGAGAGGAATCAGAAAGGAGGAGCTGGTTACTGTGCTGGCAACAAGTTCATTGTTGCAATGATAGGAAAAGAGTACTGGACTGTGGAGTCACAAAGGCTCAACTGAGCCTGAAAATGCCCGTTTTCTTCCAAGAGTCTCACAAGCAGAGTCGACATCGAAGAAACCAAAGATAGTTGTGTTCTTTTCACTGAAATGAACTTAATAATGTTGGAAAATATTTTTAAGAAAGGAGATCAAATGGTAATGGAAGTGAATTGAAAACTTACTGCTAAGATCATTATCCATGCAGAATACACACAGGTGGACATTTAAGTTGATGCTTATTATTAGAGAGTCCTCACCCAAAAAACGCGATCAAGCAAGAGTCTGGCAGATAGCCTGAGGACTAAGCAAAACCGTTGACTGGTAGCAACACATTCAAATTTCATCCAGATTTCAAATGAGACGCAGGCATTCCAATAGCCTGATGTGGCACCAGGCAGAAGCATAGCAGTTTGAGATCTTGAGATCAATCACCATCAGCTGATGAAGTACTTGCTTTTGCTGCTCCTCCCCATATACAGTGCTGTAGGAATCCAACACACATATCTTAGATACCCTCTTTTGCCAGACTGTCTGTTTTTCATTAACAGTATTTCTCTTTCGTGGTTACCAGTGCATTACCTGGGCACAGCTGTACCAATATTGCTGTCTTGTGTGGATTTCATGCTTTCTACCCATTTGCACCCCTGTTTTAGCCTTATTTTTTTTCCTATTCTTTTAAGTAAGCTGACCTACTTAATCACTTCATTCTGCAGCTCCACCGAGTACCACTTATTAGTGTCTGTTAATGTCAAAACATCCTGCAATTTTTGATTTTTCTGGCACTTTCCCTGCACTTGTAAAGCAAAATAAAACCATCAAATGAGAACAGCATTGATAACTAGCTGTTCTTAGCGTTTTACATGCAAGTCTGTAAACTATTATGGCACTCATTTTTAGTATGAGCTCTCCAATAACCCTGAAGTATTTCAATGTTAGCATCAGTGCAATCAAATTATTTTAATTGTCAGTAAAAATGCATGAAATTAAAGCACTATCAGATTACACTTTGTTTTCATACACTTTAACCTATGCCAAGCAATATTTTTACTTTCATTTGAGTATAGCAAAGAGCTCCACAATATTAATTAATTAAGCCTTAAAATCTTTCTCCATAACAGGAAAATACTACTATCTCCATTAAACAGATAGGTAAGCTGGAGTCAAACTGTGTTTAATGACTTGCCTCACTCAATAACAAATCCAGGAATAAAGCCAAGAAGTTCACTTTCCCAATTCCTTCTGCTTTATCACTGAGAAACATTCTCTGACTCTGTGTTGCTCTGAGTAAGCATGCACGAAATGTCTCAATGCACATTGTTGGTTAGGCACATAAGCAAAATTCACTACATTTCCCTTTTGGTCGTATATAAGGAAAGACTCCATCAAGGCATGTTCTAATTAATATAGGAAGATGGTCAATATAATATGTTGACATCAAAGCTCATTTTTGCTGATAGCGTATACCATGTCGTTAAATGGCAAGAATTAATTATAACAGTTTATCAATGTCAAGTTCTGAACTAGAGGCTCCCAAAGCAACAAATGCATCATTGCACCTTGTTTGATCTAATTTTCCTTTGCTGACAAAGTCAAATATGAATGTGTCAATGTTTATGAACTATAAAGCTTTTCCAAATCCATGCTTTATTGTCTGACTGTATTTTGCTAAAGTAAAAATCAATACAAGTACAGCACATTAAATTAGACTAGCTATAAGCGATACAGTGCGCATGTAGTATCAGTGGTAGCCTTCTGAATAAATTAGTGTCTTGCAGCAGAATTAATTAAACTGGTATCAAAGATAACTCTATTGCTTATTATTCTACAGTGAGTAAGGAAAACCCTTCAATGAATTTAAGATCCCCTCAGGAATAGGAATGTCATTGGAAACTAATAGTTACTAAAGTATGTCTGTGCAAACTTGATAAGATTTAAAAAGAGTATCACTGAATTGGTGGGACACACCTATTAATTCCTATTGCTCAGGTTAGTCCATGGGTTGGGAGGAACAGACATGTGCCTCTGAAATTAGAGGGATGGGGCAAGGACGTACACTAGACTACTTCATACAGATGGAACAAAAATACACCAGTGTATGCATGTACAACCCATTCACCAAGTGCTATAAAAATTGACAATGACAGTATAAATCTTCACAGCTGTAGCCATAATGTCCCCCAGACCTTGTTTGCGGGTTAAAATAAAGCTAAGCATTGTGCATAATCTTCCACACCACTTCCACAAGTTTGAAGTCCTCTAATCCTTCATTCCCTTATTTATTAGGGTAAAGAATTGGAAGAATATGGCTGGAAAAAAGCTTCAGTTTGGTTCTGCTGAACTTTATTTTTACTTCTTTTATAGGCAGAAGCACTGCAGCAGCTTCACAGCAGCACTTGCTAACGCCACACCTCGCCCTCTCCTTTTTTTGCCGTTGTTACTCCACAGCAGTTCTGCAGGGGACAAAATGCATAAGCAACTACTCCTGTACACAGAGACATGCTCAGTACCTTCACACTTTATCAGTCTCCCCTTAGGGCTCCATTTCATACCTGACAGTTTGCTTAGTCATCCCAGGGTCCTGACCAGTATGTATCGAGGACCTGATGGAGAGAGTGGGGCCAGGGCAGGCGTGTTTGCAGAGCCTGAGCTCCATCTCAAGATTAGGCAAAAGAGGAAGGAAAGGGACCAGATCCAGGGAAAAGGAAAGGTTACCTTTGATTTTAGACATCCACAACTGTACGTCATTACATGGGGCAGCAGTGTGTACTAATCAGTAACAACTTTTCCTAAATATCATGTTTCCATAAACCTGGAATTCCAGTTCCATTATACTCACCATCAAGGACCTGGTATGTAACTGACATTCAACAATTACAGGGCATAATGTCAAAACATAATTCCAGGGATGAGCCAAAATCCAAATCACTAATTTTTTTTTTTTTACCTTAACATTTAAATATTCAATAATTCTGTAAGGGAATCTGGATGCTGAGGAAATACTGAGATAGCTGCCTGAGCTACAAGACTCTGACAAAGCTTGAAGCCAGCTGGAGCCAGGGTTTTGGCTGTGCCCTATCTCTGGTCTTTTTCAAATACAGCAAATCTGAGAAATTATGTTGACATGTGTTCCTTCACACGCATTTATCCGAGTAAAGCTTCAAACAGGCATGATTGCCCAGTGCACTGAGAGTTTAAGACAGTATCTGAGTGAATCTAGATTATTACTTTACTTGTCAAGCATAGACAATAATGTTAGAAGATGCTAAACAGCCTTATTGCAATTAAGAATCTTAATATGATACATTATTTTTGCATTGCAGAATATTTGGATGTAAACATGAGAGAAACAGGTAGAGTATGCAATTCTGCCCGTTATTCAGCTTCAAAAAAATCATAGTTCTGATTCTCCCTACATAAAATTAATACACTGAGTAGGACACAGGGGAAAAAACCAAAACAGAAAAAAAAAAACCAAAACCAAAAAAACCCAAAAATACCCTCAACGGGGATCCCCCAAATCCTAAATATTAGGAAAAGAACATGAAGAGCTCAGAGAGCAGCAATGCTGGTTTCTCCCATCCCAGTTAAAAAGATTATGAGAATTTTTAAAAATATAATTAAATCCTTCTACCCTGTCCCCACCCTCAACCACTGCAATTGTCTGCCCCAGCATCTTAGGGGATTCCTTGACACGGGTGCTTGTCCCTGCCACGCTGGAGTAGAGAGAGGCTTACAGGGAAACCCTCCACCATCAGCCCACTGCTGGGGTCCAACAATATCGTCAGCAGACTTGTGTAACATTTTCTGAAACATTGCCACTCTGTGGCAATTGAAAGTATAACACGTATAATTTTCTATAGCTGTAAAATCTACTTTTAACTTCTATGGCACATGATGTTAGAAAGAGAGAGATTTCTAGCAAAGAAATAGTTCCAATTAAGATGTAGTTTAAAAACAAACATACAAACAAAAAAAAACCCCAAACCACCACACTCAACCCACAGTGATCTTCATACACTGCAGTAACATCACTGAGAGCAGTTACTGTGCAATTTTAAAGCAAAGCATTTCACAAATGTGTGCAATATTACACAAATATGACATTATAAGAACTTACGAATTGCCATTTTTAAGCAACTCAGTAAGTATAAGTCCCAGAGATGAAATGGCCATTTTATGTTGTTGATTGAGGGCAAGCAAGGCAGATTTTTAAATATTATTATCCATGCGACTTTTCCCATAGCGTGTTCAAAGGTAAGGCAGGCAAGCAGAGTTTACCAACACCTTGTTGTGGGCAGCAGTTACCACACATCTCACTGCAGAACAGCAGACACATCCATTTACATTTTACTTTTTTAGTTATTTATCATAGGCTCACCAGTTTTTAGTAAGCTGTGATGGAGGGTTCAGCTGGAGCAGGCTCTCACGTGGAGCAGGCACCCTACAAGCAGGGCAGAGCCCTTCCAGCCCCTTCACCCCTGAGACTGCCTCTTCCCGTACTGACCACCAAGGGCAAGCCTCACTGTCAAGGAAAGTCTATCCACATGTCTAGTCTCATCAGGAGACTTGCCAAAGAGAGAGAATGTTTTTTAAGTTTTACTGAAATCCTGATGAAGATTTTAGTGAAAATTTTAAATTTCATAGAAAGATTTCTGCAGCTTCTCCCACCACTGCTATTATTATAGGGGGAAAAAAAGGTAAACAAAACAAAAGACACAAGTAAACAGTTAACAGGCTGTGAAGCCCCCAGTTTCTGAAGCACCCATGAGTTTTGGAACTGAAATCAATAAAATCAACAACTTCTTTTAAAAATCAGAAGAAGGAAGGTTTTATGGTTGTGTTTTGCTTTGTTTTTTTAATTCCTTTTAAGTTCAGATAGTAGTGCTAACTCAAACGGAGTTGCTCCTGATTTAAATCCAAGGTCATGGTCAGGCTCAGTTAGAGAGGAGCACTGATTGACTTTTTCTCATCACAATAGTGTGTTTTATAAGCACAGAGAGGGGAAAAAAAACCAAACAACAACAAACAATCACTATTCAGCTTTTTTTTAGAAGCCAGTAAATTACACACCACACCACCCCCCCCCTTTTGGTAATACGCCAAATGGATGATTTTTCTTCTTAGGCTACTTGTATAAGAAAATTGAGCCTCTTATCTCCATGAATGCCACCAAGGGTAAAAATGTAATTTCCCACAGCAAACACAGTACAACTTCACATGTGTGAAGAATATACATGTATTCCATCTTGAGGAAAATCCCAGATTATTCATACATTTACCTAAGATTGCAAATGCATCATTTATTCAGAGATATTTTGCTGATTTCCCAGGAGTAAGAAAAAGTATTTTAATCTCTGAGAAATTTTTTATTCTGGAGTATTTTAATCTGGAGAAACCACGCTCCTTTTCTCCACAGAGATGAAAATTTCAACCCCACGTATGGCATGGAAGCAGTGGATTGCATGCTGCTTGACACAACAGGTACCAAAGTACACAGGAAAAGCTGTAGCAGTATGACAATAATTTAGTTAATATTCAGAAGTTGGAAATAGAAGAACTAAAGCCACTATAGAGCAAAATACCTTGCTATTATAAAGACAAGTAGAGGTATACTTGCAGATTACTTAGTTGCTTTCATGTTACGTATTTTGTCAAAGCACATAGAACTGGTCACACTTTCTATACAAAAAAAAGGAGGGGCATTAGTCTAAACATAAATTACCCATCAAGATGTTTTCATTTTTTTACATTGGAAGTTAAAAAGGTATTTTTTCCTGTGTGGGCAGAGAAATTTTCTCTGGAAAACAGTTGACATTTTTAACCTAGCCTAGTATTTGACCTGCTTAAGTCTAAGCTTATATGAAAAAAAACAAGTCTCACATTCAGAGACAAATGTGTGTTGGAGCACATAGTAGGACTGGCCCATTGAGCCTGTTAATTAACAAATTCTCATTATTTTAAAAAAGTATAAAGTGTGAAAGGAAGTGAGTTCAGTACCATTCTTAGCTACTTGTGATATTTCAAATGGCATTTCTGGGCCTCATCCTGCAAGATATATCATCCAGTATAAGTACCATAAAAAACCCAAACAATATCCACAATCTTCCAGTCACATGGAAATTACAAAACATTTATAAGTCTAGATAACCCCTAAGCCATGGATTTCCTTCTTAACAGCAGACTTAACCCAATGGTCAACATGCATTTCCCTAGAATAAACCTACAAAGTAGCATGTCACTAACCTGAGTCAGACTCACTGGGATGAGCCCATGCGATGGAGCAAGGCCATCTTGCCTCGCAGTGTGGATGTTGCCTCTGCAGGACCCTGGAAAAACAGCGGTACTTATAGATGGGTGCTTGCCCCCTTGTTTTCCCTCCTCTCAGAGCAGAGGGTGGTGGCAGGAGGGGGCTTGTCTCTGTTACCTACAACAAACCCATCAGCATAACTGGGCCACTCAAAGGGGCATTGCTTTCTGCTGTTGGCCCAACCTCAGGAAAGCAAAGGAGAAGAAAGACCAGGCCTCTGAGTGGCGTTTTAGCCAAAATGCCTTTGAGCTACTCACAGGGTGGAGCAGGTGAAGCATCAGCTCCTGCTGACCCACCCCCTGCTCAGCTGCACCCTCTTATACAGCAGAGGGGAAACCTCTCCCCCACCACTTCTGAGGGCCTGAAAAATTAACTGCAATTATTAAAGGTGGTAGGAGCTGATTGATTACCTGAGGGGCAGAGGCAAAATAGAAATATTGTCCTATCGGGCTGTGTAGCCAAAGACTACCCACAGAAAAGCAGCATTAAGTCAGTGTACACAGCTTTAACTTCAGCAATTCCCGATTTCAGCTTGTATCAGCACTCAGTTTTAATATTATCATAATGTAATCCTTTCTATGGGATAGAGGAAAAAAAACATGGCTACGGAAAGGGACCTCATGAGATTTCAAGCGGTGAGGATGATGAGATCCTCTCTCAGCCCTTCCCAGCAAACAGCAATGCTTTTCCATGCTTCAAAAAAATAGGTGCAGTTGAACATTAAGCAGCTTAGGGGAAACCCACAAAAAGTGAAACAATCTGGTGCCTGTAAACAGCAGTAAATGCGGGAAGCCTGAGGCAGGCTGCTTTTGCAAATCTGACAGTGGAAGCTTACGGTGCATGGTAGATAACACAGGGGCTGCCTCCAGAAATAGAGGTGCTTATTGTTTCTTTCTTCTTCCCCTGCCACCGTTTTTTGGACCATCTGTAGCGCCTTCCACGTCACTGCAACTCTAGATACTTTGGGTAGAAGCTGTCTTTGTGCAATGTGTTTTGGGGATGGGGCTTTCTCGGGGCACATGGGAGCCTTCAATGCAGTAAGGACCAGATGGCTCAAGGTAGCCAGCTGCCTACAGGTCGGCTGGGACCGACCCTCCAGGACAGAAGCATACACAGTTCCCACAGCCGCTCGTCGCTCCTAAACACCACAAAGCACAACGTGTCTCAACACCCACTCAGACCCTCCTCCACGGAAGACCAGCACCCAGAAAACCCCACCACGTCCAGCAAGAAGAGAGTCTTGTTGGGAACTGGTGTTACAATGCAGTTGCAATCAAGATAATAAATACAAGTGATGTGCAGGAGGGCTGTGTTATCCAAGTGTCCAATTAAATCTCTGCTCCGGATTTATCAGCCACCTTCAAGTAAGCCATCTGCAAGTGTGCTGATAATAATTCTGCAGCTTGGTCAGCAGAAAAATTGTGACAATGAAAAGGATCCTGAGCAGGTGCTCCTGAGAAAGTGAGAAAACATGCAGTGAATGCAACCAATTTAGTTATGCACTGGCAGGTACCCACATCTTCCTTCCTTTTTCTTTTTTTTTTTTTAGCTTCTTTTGAAAAATATATCAAACCAAATTCCTAACCACTCACGTGGTTACTAAGGATCCCATAGCTCTTCTTATAAGATTAGGGGTGCTAAATGCACCGTCATAGCCAAATTCAAGTCTGGACAATTATGATCCAACTCTTCAAAAGCTCTTTCCTGTATCAGTTTTATGAGGCACTTCTTTACTTCCCCTTCTGTAATGGATTAGCTGCCATTAGCAACTGCTGAGAATGACCCTCTCCATTATTTTTAATTGTAATTAGCTGATTGTGGAAATGCAAGGGAGGCTTTAAAGAGACACAATGCAAAATGCGCCTTAAAAGGAGAGATTTGGATCTTTTCACTGAACCCAGTCTTATGCACAGTTAAAATGAGGGGACGCACTTGTTTTGAGTGAGGTGATCATTATTTCTTTTCAGCATCCAGCACTGCTTCTTGGGAGCAATATTGCTTCCCACCCTGCAAACAAATAGGTTGATGAAAAACAGATATGAAGGGAGTAAATCAAAGATTCCTCTTTTTCGGTAATGCCACATGCGCCTCAGAGACAAAATCTCTGAAAAATGGAGAGCTGAACCGGAGAGGAGGCAGGATCCTGCTCCAGAGGGGCTACTGCAACCCCGTGGAAATTTCTGATGTTTGGCACAAAACCGTAAATAATGGGACAGCCAACCTATACAGTCCAAGCCAAAAGGTTGCTGCTGTTTATTTACTATCCATACTATCTGCTCCTTGTTTGGAAGCTTGAAGCTCAGGTAATGAAGTTATAATGAAATACCTTCATATGCCATTTTCTGTACATGAAAAACAACTGATTTCTTAAATATAAACATGGATGTCATATTCTCTGCTGTTACTGAATATTTCTTCCACTTATGTGGGACAAAAGAGGTCCATATTTTAGAGCCCAATTACCCGCACTGGAGCTAGTGCCGGGAGTGCAGGACTGGGCACCCGCACGCGGTGGCTGTAAGGGGCTGTCCCCGCGGTGCCCGGGTGGGGTCCGGCTCTGCCCCGGAGCAGGTCCCGGCCCCAGAGAGGCAGCCCCGGAGGGGGTCCCGGCCCCAGCGAGGCAGGTGCTCCGCCTCTGATGGCAACAGGATGCTTCTCCAGAAAAGCACCTGGCACAAAAGCACAAGGTGAGTATAAGGTTGTCAGAAGAGCAGGCAAAGCGTGAAATACCTTTACCACACACAAACTCTGTATGTGTCCCTCTTTTTAGCTGGAACATACAGTTGTGCTGCTTTATGTACACATAAAAGGAGACAGCAAAAAGTCAAGTGACTTGGAAAGGTCACAGTAGACTCAGTTAAAATATTTTGCCAAAAGTACACATTTTTATCAGCTGATGTGATTCACAAATTTGTAGTAAATTCATGCAGTTAATTTCCTGAAAAAAAAATCTCAAATGATTGAAAATTTTTTGCTATTTCAATTTTCTTTTCATTTGTCATCTTCAATTTATGTTTTATTTGGAAGCAAGCCTAAACCTAAAGAAACAAGCAATCCAACAAAAATTACTACCAAGTAGAAACATTTGGTCCCTCTCCTTCTGCCTTTAGGGGATTTTGTCTTATGGAACTGACAATTTTATTTGCTTATTGCTCTAGGTCTCACAAGCAGTTAGTTACAGAAATGGGAAAAAAAAAAAAAGGAACTTGACTCTCTTGAATTCCTTCATACATAGACTTTTAGAAAATACAGCTCCTGCCAGACAAGACTCTCCCTGGCACTCCTGACCACACAACTACTTTCCTGACAGCCTTGCCATTTAACCTCATATTCTCAAAAAAATTCTAAAGGTGATGGGGAAAAATAAAGCCTTCTTTTAAAACATATACCACAGCCTTCCTATCTGATGTTTTACAAAAACACATTTCAGAGTGTAACGTCACTTATTTATTGGTATCCAATATTTATTTCATACCAAGACTGTAATAGCTGACCTCCATATTATTCTCAAATCAGCACTTTTCTGTTCTCAATATTTCCTTTTCAAATCTACTGAGTGCTGCTGTTATTAGAAAATCCAGTTGGTGTGGTGTCACCCTTCAGAAAACGTATCACAGATCTCATTCACTTTATGACTCTGTCCCCATGTGTATCTGCAGGACCACAGCCAAAGACTCTTCTGGGGCAGGTTTATTAGTCTGAGCACCATATTTCACAAAAAATGGCTGGGCTGCATTCGGAGCCACATTGGAAATCCACACTGGCTGGGATCTCCGCTAGCTTGGACAGCTCTACACCAGCCTCCAGCTCACCAGGTAGATATGCCTGGGGCTAGTGAGTCCTCCCTCAGGCAGTAAGGCTGTGGGGCTGCAGATGTTCATCCACAGGAATAAAGTTGTGGGTCCATATTCATGTGTATCTGCAACAAATAAACCGGAACATGGAACTTTAATTACATGGCACGAACACTCTCATTTAACACATAACAGTCTATCTGCTGATAAAACTGCGTTTCTGCAAAGCACTTCTGTGTGTAAGGCAAACACAATTTAGCCTCACTTCATTTGCTGTAACTTTGGATTTCAAATAAGTCCTTTATTAAAATGGAAGACATTGCGGACAAAACTCTATTACACGAAGAATTCCTGCTGGGGAAATTCTCCAAATATAATGGATTTCTCTGAAGCATTTTGAAACATCAGGGAGATCCTGGAAAGGTTTTATAATTCTGTTTTTGATTCTGGCTCCTATAAACAATGCTTTTCCTGTATACTTGACACTTGTCATTAAAGAATCCCCATTCTTCCTGAGTTTGCATTACAATTAATCCTCTTTTAAGCAAATCACCGCAGGCCAGATGTCCTCAGCAAAGCTTAAAAACATTAAAATGCATCCTACCCTTCCTTTCCCTTTTATGATCTGCATGCATTCTGACAAGGCTGGGGATTTATGGCCAACAGAGGTTTACATATCACAATTCACAGGATGCAGCAGAAGTAAAACTCTAAAGCAGAGGCTGAAGCAACAGAATGGCCCCATTTGCTTCTCCTTGGCCTACGGTGGTGTAACTAGGCTTTGCAACTTTTTAGTGAGCGTGAGCACAACCGCAGCCTGACAAGGAAGAAGAGAGAGAGAAATGAACAGAGTTTAAAAATTTCAGGAGCACAAAAAAACCCCTACAGTCTAATAGGAACATACCAACGTACACCTACAAATGATACAGCCTACATCAACCTGACATCTTTGTTCTGAAATTAGGCAGGAAACATTTCCAGTCCCACAGAGAATCTCAAGACACAAATTTCATGACTGTGAAACAAACCAGAGAGCACAGAAAAAGGAAGATTAAAGAATTCTGTGTCCCTCAAATATTTTGGAAGGAGGTTTTTCAGTTCATTCTTATTTTGCCCCACATGGTTACATTCCAGAACGAATACATGAAGTACATGTTGTTCACAACACATTGCAATGGATAGTTTAAGCGGCAGTAATTTCAGTTAGCATAACCTACAACCTCTATGTTCTATGAGCAATGATGTGTTCAAAAAAACCTTCAAGCTTCTGAAGGTGGAGAAATCCAGTATTGCATTTGGATTAAAATACAATGTTGGAAGTCTAATTCATCTCTTCTTGCACAGCAGACCCTCCTTTTTCCATCCCCATCTGCATCTGAAAGAATAGAAAAAATAAGTCCACTCCTAATTAATACTTCTCAAATCCATAATGTATATCCCCCAAAAAATCGTCCATTTCCTTCAAAAATATTTTTTCACAGCTGGAAGAAGCACAGAAAATAATCTTTTAAAAGGCCTACAGGAGAAGAATTCCTCCTGCTCAGTTTTCAAAGTGTAAAAATAAGGTTTCGGAGGTTGCTTCTTGATTACATTGTGAGCTGCATGTAAACTTTACATGCCAGAAACTATCTGCAGTACCTGACCGGAATAGCTTACCTGTCCTATGGTCATACTTACATAATCCTCAGTACCTCCTCATGCGCATTATTTTATTAAGAAGATAATTATTTTACATAGCAGTTTTGTAATAATTTATAATTCACAATACAGCACTAGGAGAGATAATAAAGCCTAACAATAACGATAGCAATAATAATAATTTGCACATATATTTTGCTGTTTCAGCCATAAATTATAAAAGACTTTATGGTCATCTGCTAAGCAGGAAGATTAAAGAATTCTGAGGCCCTCAAATATTTTAGAAGGAGGTTTTTCAGTTCATTCTTATTTTGCCCCACACACTTACATTAATTGGTCATCTGCTAAGCAGGGGATAAGAGTGAGTATCTGGGCATGGATCAAATTATAGTCTTCTAATCACTGTTATCTCACCCTCAGCTCAAGAAGAACTGAATGTCACTTTAAGTAGAGATGAGAGGGCAGATAAAGGAACGGAAGAATTATGTGGCATCCCACCTATAAAGTACATTTTTCTCTGTGAGAAGCAAACTTGGTGCAGAGGGAGATAATGTTGATGTAACCAGTGCAGCTTCCACCCTTAGCATTCTGGTTCCCTCTAATCGGGTAGGTCACAGGCACAATTGACCCAGAAAGGGAGCCAACAGTTGGACAAGTCAGCTGGGGATGGATACGAGGAGTAGTTGAAAGCATGAGAACAACCCATCTTCCACCCCTCCTTGGACTACACAGCAGGTACCTTATCTCCCGTAGGGCAGAACATGACAAATTTCTACTTTAATTTTTCCCAGAAGAGCAACATGTAATACTGCAAGATCTTTTCAGGATTGTTTTCATAGTGCTCACTGACAGAGACGGCATCGGCCACCTTTCCACCTCACCTTTTCTCACACCAGCAGCTCTCCTGCTGCAGCTGACCACTCGTCATTCTGCATCCAGGCAACATGCTCTGCAAGCTTTCCATCTGCTTCCTTTGTTCTTTCCAGAAGAAAAACCTGGTCAATAAAACACTTGCCAAACAACATGGATTTTTATGCCAGATTTCAGGCCTTCAGCTGAAAGAAGTCAGCACAGATCCAGTGAAATCAACACATTACATGTATGTATTAAATTCTTTGCACACCCCATGGAGGGAAGGTAGCCTCCTGAAAAGTAGCAGGATACTATACATTGCATCTTCCACAGTGACCCTCTCAAGTGACCTCAGCCAACTGTGGTGCACCTGCATAAATGGAACACAAGCTAATTCAATGCTGTCCATTTCTTGAATTTGGAGTGTTTAAATGCATCATCATCCTCTTTCTTTGGCTTCTTTGTAGCCATGAACACATACATAGCAAGTCTAACAAATAAATAAAGAAAGAAAGAAACAGTGTTTGTATACCAGTGGAGCATTTTCTTTTGTTTTATAATATTTTATTTCACTGTTTATTCTTGCATTTCATTCTTAAGAATGAAGGCGTAGAAATAATGTATGTACTACAATTAGAATATATGATTAGTGAATGAAACTATGAAGAAACAGAAATATTTATTAAAAATCTGCATTTAAATACAACACCACTGAATAAACAGATAAATCAGCTAAATTCACCCTTTGCTGAAATGGGGGTTCCCCTTGAATATAATTTTTAACTATGGTCAGTGACTGCACTTAACCAGAGACCTGTCAATAACTGCCAAATTCTCTTCTGGTGTAACTCACCTGAAGCCAAAATTCCCTGCAGGTAGAACCCAGCGGACTCAACGGGGCTACTGAGAATCCGACATTGCAAAAGAGAGTGGCGTGTGACTCCAAATACTCAGTTAAAATCACAAAGAGAAATTTAGCCGGATCACCAATACTGACCTAAGGAAGGAACCGAAGATTAATGATTCCCCTCTCTTAAATCGGTGAAACTGGTATTTTACAACAGGAAAAGTGTTTTAATTACCAGTGTCTCAAAACAACATGACATTTCGTGTTTGATGGATAGAATTACGCATTTGCGATGGATGATGCCCTGCCTGAAGGCTCGGCGTCCCCCCAGGCTGTACACGGCAAACTCCCACCCGTGCTTGAGGCTCGTGCCCGTGTCCCCTGCGCTGGGCAGCGAGGGGCTGCGGTGGCCCCTCCAGCTCCTCACCAAAGCGACCCGCAGGTGGCAATGTTGGATCGGTTTTTAAGGATTTCGTTACACATCGTGGCCTGAAAATGTAACACAATGGTCTTCTCGTTGCTCGTATTTTCCATTTCTCAGATCACTTCTTGTTTATTTTTGTCCTACACCGGGCACCCACTGTAAGACACATTCCAGTGTTGAATTCGCTTCTGATTTGCTAATACTTGTGCCTTTTCTATCTCATTTTCCCTCATTTACGGGCTTTCCTGAACATGTTTTCTGGAGTGATAAAGTTTTTGGAGTACGGAAGAATTATATTTCTTCGTATTCTCTGCTTGATGCTTTCTGTGACCTATACTTGGCTGACCTTGGCAGGCTCAAGAGAGATGTAAATTACTACTCCAGGTTCAATATGTTTAAGACTCCTTCAGGCCAAGGATTTTTTCCAGAAGCCTCGATACTTTAAGTAGTGCTACAAGGAAGAGATAGTATTCATAATTTCTCTTCCTTTTTTTTTCTTTCACAGATATGCAGCCAGTGGATACTAAGTCCCCCTAGACCTCATTATCAACCCATAATGTAGCTGTTGAACTGCATATGGGTTTAGTCTTCTATATCGTCATGCCAATCAAAAGGTAGGGAAATTAAATGACAAATGCAGCAACGTGGCTGTGGTGTCTGTGTGCACCTTCTTGCACCATGCCCGCTGATCCCCACCCAGGGAGTCCAGAGCCTTTCGGCTTCACCAGCTGGGGCAGAGGAAGCACCGAGGTCAGCTTAGCTGGGGTACTCCTCCTGCTTCTCCCTCCAACCAACACAAAAAATATGGTTAACAGAGTAATTGGGAAGTGCAAGGCAGCTGCCCTTCTATGGCTTGATGCTCTGCTGTGGCAGGGACGGGCGGTGCAGTGGCAGCTGCACCAGACGGTGCGTGTATGTGGCTCAAAGGGCTGGGAAGGCAGGCGTAGGCACCTCAGCCATGCCCATGGCTGGGACCTGAATGGCTAAAGGGGCATGCGAGAGGGTGGAAAGGCAGCGCTTCTTCCTCTAAAAGTCTCTAGGTGGGACTCTGAGGACAGCAACAAGGGAAGATGACAACTTTGTGAATTCCTGCAGAAATTTTGGCGACATATTGTAATGAGGAGTGTACAGCTGGGAGATGGAAAGGAGCTTCTGCTCAGCTGTAACACCTCCACTGGAAGCCGCAAAGATCATACACATCTCAGGATTCCAGCTCTCTTACTCGGCCAGATGAGAGAAGGAAATTTCCACCTTCTTCAGTGGAAGCACTGGAGAGAAACTAGCACTCACAGCTTGTGATTAGCTACCACAGGGAGCAAAAGATTATTTTGAGATCTCTTAAACTCTTTTAAAATTCTCTTAAACCTAATATTACATGTGCAGCGAAGAGCATCAGCTTACAAATATTACTCAGTTAACATGCATATGCTGTGGGACTGGTAAGAGGATACAGTGCATTTTGGTTTGGTTACAGTGCATTTTGCATTTTGGTTACTTTGAATCTATTTCAAACTGTCTGAAAGATACTATTTCTTAATAGTCTCAGTGGCTTACCAGTGCACCTCTGTAAGGTCCATATCCAGTTCCAAACGGGGCGGGGGGAAGGAGGAGGGGGGCGGGAAAAATCAGAGTTATATTTCCATCAAAGATTTCAAAGCTTTTGAGGAACAGAAGTAAGCCCCAGAAGGTGCTAGCAATTGGGAGGGGGAAAACTAATCATTTGCAAATTTAAGTAACAAATTTAAGAACCTAGTTACAGTAGGCTCCTTCTATTGTCAATGGAGAGAACCAGCATTTTTGGAGGAAATTCAGACGTTAAACTTTCTACAAGGACTGTATCAGAGCTGAACAATGACTATGCTTCTAACTCAGGCATCTGTGGTAGCAGGGATTCCCGCTTCCTCAATTCTTGATACCCTGTTTTCATAGAAAAGCAATCACATAGCTTCTATGATTATTATTTTTTTAACATTAATTTGCATGAGCTTGGGAAAAGCAGTACAGAAGCACTAAAAACTAGACTAGTAACCACAGACTATGCTTCTTCTGGATGCACCACAGACCACAGATCAGAAAAAATATCATCATGTAGCTTATTTCAGATATGGAAATTATACACTGTGAATTGGGAATCTCCTATCCCATAGGAGAATGTGCCAACATTTGAACTTTTGTTTCACACACTCTATTAGCAGCAGGACTGTGATCAGGAAAAAAACTTAACAGTAATCCCACCCTCAGAAATCCTCTGGAGAACTTGCTGCTGAGAAACTCCATCCTGAAGGCTGCCAGAAGCTCTAATCAGCTAATATATCAAAGCTCTAGTGTAGCCTGTCTACTCCCCCGATCTCAGCAAGAGATAAAAATAATTCTCATGGGTCAAACTACCAATCTAAGAATAAGCAAGAAAATATGCATTGCTACACTCTGCAAGACTGTGAATGGATGATGGTGATCAAGACAATGCTTTGATGCTGCATCCAATACATTCTTACATATATTTCAAATTCTGTGTTTCTTGAATTTAGCATTGGCACAGTAAGCCAGAGGTGAATGGAACCATGTTGCTTACTTCCACGCTTTATGCCAGGCAGACATGCTCACATTTTTTGCCTTCGTTGGGATTCAAGCAGGGTGAACGGTCACTGTACCAAAGCAGTTAGTTTGTCATAGACTGAAATGGTAAACTACATTTTTAGAGTCAGGAGACATTTCTTCCTCTTTCCATTACAAGCCTTTAAAAGGCCACACGGTACCAGCCAAGGAGTCACTATCAGCATCAGCCTTAAGGAGTGCATGTGACTGTTGCTGTACAGCTCCTTCTCACTAGTTTTACACAGTTTCTCAGATGTGGAGGTGGATTATACCCCTAATTACACTTTCATCTTCATAAGTCCATCTGAATTAACTTTCTGAAAATATCAAGTTATTCAGCTACAGCAGAAAGAAACAAACCAGCATTGCTCCCTGGGATAACACCTTTCCTTTTAGCGTCTTGTGCAGAATGAATAGTAATTTCAAACCTAAACACCCAAGAGGCAACCAGTTTTCCACTTACTGCAGAGTATATGATTAACCCCAGTTTCCCTGAAGTCATCAGAGTACTGGGAGGCAGCCACTTCTGGAGCATTTGTACCCAAGTGCTTGCCTGAGGATCCTCTCCCATCCTGAGCAAGTAACAGATAAAAATTGTAGGATGGTCTATATGAATCCTTCAGTCTTCTTAGGCACTATAAAAACCCACAGATTTTCAGGTAAGTGCAGATTCCCTTCTTTAGGAATGATGCTAATGATACGGACTCTAATGTTTTGGGTTTGTTTTTTGGGGTTTTTTTGTTGTTGGTTTTTTTTTTTTTTTTTACCAGCTGCAGAATTTCCCTGGCAGGTGTTTCTATCAAGAAAGCAGCATTATCCCAAGTTGGACTCTGGTACTTTTGCACAGTAAGCACGACTTTCCTAAACAAGTAGCTAGCCCTACAAGTTTCACTGGGGCTACTTTTAGAAAATATTATTGCTCAATTGAGCTAAAGCAACCCTGGAATATCCTGTGTGAGCAAGTGGGACTGCGGGAGGCTATAGGTCAATAACCTTGGATGTATTTTACATAACAGATCAAATAGCTGTAAATTATCCCTGAGGTAGGCAAGATTAAGTCAGATAAGAGCAATGGCCGTGGTCATGCAGAGCTTCAAGACTCTGTTCCAAGTCCAGGCTTTTTGGAAGCCAGTGATTAAACACTGGAAAAAATGTGAAATGTTTCAGATAATTAGAACCATTTATTCAGTGGGAAAGGGCATGAACTGCATTTTCTTAAGGAAAAGCAAATGTAGAAGGACTACTACCAGCTTGGTTGGACTCCAAAAGCACATCTTCCCAATTAAGGTTAGATGATTCCCATGTGGGGCCGTAGACAAGAGGACTCTTGTTGGTTGTTTGCTATCTACACTTATTTACCACATATAATGAAGTATGGCATAAATGAAAATGAAGTGGCACACTGCAGAAATTTTCTTAGTAGGTATTTGGGTGGTCAAAGTCTCGTGGGGGGCTTGCAGTAAAAGTTAATTCTGGGGCAACCTTTGCTTTGCATAATTAGAGCCTAAGCAGCTGGAGGTCTATCTGAAATCTGGATGTAGCACTCCAGCAGCTTGAGGACCATCTGCAGTTACTTTCATTCATGTCTTCCTCTTAATCATCTTAACGATTAGCCAGTATATCATCCAGTGGAAATGCTAAAATACCATAAGTCATAGGTTCTGAATTAGCAATTCCTGCATCACATCAGTAATTTATATTTAGTTTATAGCAGAGCTTTTAAAAACATCTTTTTTAGAAAGATGTCCAGTTTAGATTAAGACATAATGAGGCAGTCTGTTCAAATAATTTGAAAATTATTTCAAATCTCTGTCCAAATACAAACGAAACTGAACATGAACACTTTTGGAGCACTGAGGAATTCAGTCACCTCCTTTATGCCCTGTTTCTCTTCCTCTACATGTGCTCATAACTACAGGCAGCTCAGATTAAATCTAGATTTAAACTCTATGTCTGGATCTGAATATCCTGTCTCAAATGGTACAAACCACAGTCCAAGAAAAAAAAAATATTGGATCCTTATGCAAATCCTGGGAAGCTTGAGGAGTTCTAAACCAGCTCATCGTGAGCCAGCAAGTGTGAGCTCAAACTTGAAGCTGAACTCCGACCCACATATGAGCTCTGGATTCCTGGGTTATTTGCACAAATCACTCCTTATAAAGTAAGTTTTTATCACATTTGGTTTGGAAAGGAGCATGCAGAACCCAAAACGCAGCAGTCCCAGAGCGAGTACCAGGCATAACTGGCCCTGCAGGACATGAAACCACTCAAAGCCCAGCCATGGGAGGAGGCAGCGTGGTCATGCTCCCACCCCAGGACCCTGCAGGTGCTCCCCCTGCCAGCCTGCCTGCCCCGGGGCTGGGAGGGCCAGCAGGTCTGGTCCCTTTGCTGAAACACAGCCTGGCCTTAGAGGGGGCAGACTGCAGGCAGACCTGGCCACCCAGCTGCAAATCCAGGCTCCCCCAAATCAGTGTCCTCGATGTCACCCCCTGAGGCAGGCTGGCTGGCTTCAAGCTGGCTCCAAGTGCTCTGGGCTGTTCTCCCACCTCGCTTAGTATTGAATGGTCTTACCTAATCTATATTCAGTGCCAAGCAGTTATCCATAATCTATTTCCACCTCCACTGACGTTGCCACAGGCATACTTGCCTTATGAAAAGAAATTTACCATTCAGATGCTGTCTTTTTCCCCCACAGCCAAAATACCTATCTCTTATCTACCTGAAAAGGGAACTAACCATGGAAAAATCATCCTTTTAAATGGTTCAGTAAAGATTTCAGCCCAAGGAACAGTAATCTGCAAGGAATCGCGTATGATATAGGTTGCATCAGTATGTTGATGGAAAATAATTAAGAATATATTACATATACCTTTTATATACATACACCATTAAACTGACCGTGCATCTTCAAAACCGTGCAAAAGAGTGGTATATACCACTCAAATAGCTAGATGAACAGCAGAGGTATTTATTTGAGAAGAAAGCCAAGCAATAACCTCTCTATCCAGAGAGCAAATGTGGAGGCTTTCTCTTATGCTTCAGTTCTGGATCTAACTTCTGACCTGACAAATTTGGATGGAAAGTTTGAGGGAAAAAAAGGAATTTTGCCACCAAAAAAAAATTCAGTTCTCAAAAACATTGTGTTGTTTCAAAATCTGTTTAGAAATTATTTTAATTCAAAAAAAAAGGTTGAAAATGTTTAAATAATAGTAGAGCTTTTTTTTTCAATAAGTTTTGCTACAACGTCCCTACTAACCCTCGCTTGACTTCAGCAACCCATTGATATGCCCACAGCCAGTGCCTTCTCTCTCTCTTGCAAGTTCAGCTCATTACCAGTCCTTATCAATTGACCAAGATCATTTATTTCTTTGAGGGTTCAGTCCTGCAAATTACTGATATTCTGGCCTTAGTCTACAAAGCACTTGGGCAGACATTTGGCTTTAGTGAAACTGCCGTGGCTTTAGTGAAACTGCTGATGGAGTCAGAGTTAAGACTTGAGTACTGTTTTGGATCAGGGCCAGAGCAGGTTTTTCTTTGCAGAATTAAGTCCTAAATCTCCCTCTAGAAGTGATTCAGTTCCAGTTCTTTACCCATTGTTTCATTCTCTGCATTTCTTAATTTGCTTTTATCTTTTGGACGAAAATCAAGGCCTAAGGCCTGATTCACTCATATATTGTTGCTCTTTTACACGAGCATAATAACTTCAATGAAGTGTCTTAAATCAAATCTGGGAAAATTATTATCTGGATGAATGGATGTGTTTATGCACTGCTGCTTTCAGACAGCTGGTCACTAGGAAAAAAAGTCTTTCCCATCATAGATCCTGCTGTACAGTTGCATAAAACCATACCAAAGTATAATTTTTCTCCTCTTTGTGATGAGAGAGGAAAAAAGCACAAGTTCTTTGGCAACAAGATAAGAACAGGCTCTTCCTGACAACAACCATAAACCAAGAGGGCTTAAACACAAAAAGAAGTCAAAGGAATTAAAATCCATTAATATATTCCAATAAGCTTTAGACGCCTGCATGATTATGGGAGATGATAAAGTTTTAGATGTAACAAGTCTTTCAAAAACATAAATTCACAATATTTCTGGCAAAAATCACTGGGGTAGAAATCTGTAGTACTCTAGGGAATAAATTCTCATTCAAGTGTGAGGTGTTGGAAAATTCTGTTTTCTTTCACTCTAGTTGAATTCAAAACATATTAAAGACAGCCCTTCACATCACTCTAGATTTCAACTCCCATGCAATTTCACCATGTTTTCTCAGTTTAATATTGTTTGATAAAATTTTCTGAGTAATATCTTATAATTTCCACAGGCTACTGTACTTGACACCATCTTATTCCACATAGATAGGCAAAATCTGCTCTTTCCCTCCCTCCTCAAAAGGATGCAGAACAAGACTTCCATGGAGTTTCCCTCCATAGCTCTGACAGTAGCTCAGTCTGAACTTCATCATGTGAGTAGATTTGCAGCTCACAGCAATTTTTGCAGTTAAATAGAGCAGTAGAAAGTAATCACATCTCATTGCAAAGCTGGTCAAAGCTTGTCCCAGGCAAACTGTGTAATTGAAAAACTACTTAAGCAGCAAAGCAAATCCTTTCAGAGTCAATCATGGTTTAGGGAAAGTGCATCATCTGGCAAAACCTCCATTATTTATTTATCAGCTGAAATACATCTTGCCTAATCTAGTAAACAATGCAACCAGCTCAAGTTAACTTTAAGACAAATGATCTTAAGCAGATTGTTCCCACTTTCATCTCAATAGCAGTGCTAGAATTTTAAATATTTGGTATTTTTACTAAAAATACAAATTGTTTCTAATATAGTAAATAATTCAGTAATCCTGCTTTGCTTTAATATGTTGGGCACTTAGTTGCTCTTTTTCAAAAGATTATTGCTTGACTATCATACAAAAAACAGGTGGTTATTGTGCAAGTGTATCTAGACACATATTTCTGTGAGGAAAGAATGCTTCTGGCTAAAGTCAATGTAATTAAGGACTTTCACACATGATCCCACAAACAAAATCTGCTTTGGTAGAAGTTAATGATGGGATGCATGTTAATTCTTTATTGTCAATATCAATCTAATCGTGCGCATATTGCTCCTTCAGAGTGTGTTTTAACAAAAACATGTGCAATGGCACAACCTTCAGCAAGAAAAGCAAGCTGAGCTGGCCACAGAATAGTTGTATCTTAAGAATTAGTGAAATAGGTTGAGAGCATCTCATTGCAGATCAATGGTATCCTGAATAATTCAATACGTTCCACTGTCAGCACAAGTCCCTGACTTTTGGACCAAGGAGACTACAGCCTGAATGCAGAGAAGCTGCCTATTAGCCACATTTACACCCATTTGCTGAGATACTAGAAGATAGACTTCGTGTTGCTGCCAGATGGCTCCCAGCTGCCTTCTGGTGGAAGCGAAGCAGTCTGCGACTGCTGGTGCATGCTGAGGTCTCGCCTTGACTTGCGTCAAAATACATCTGGACATGCACTCAGCCTGGAAGCCTCAAAACTATCGCCAGGTTCTGGAGTCTGGGAGTAGCCTAATTTAAGCAGAAAGTAAAGAATGGATCAAAAAAGGTATTCAGAAGTCTGAATTTCTATTCATGTTCTTTTAAGAACTGTAATTAAATATCTAATTGTCTTCATGTTCCTTCCGACAGGTGAATGCTACAGAATATTGCTGTGGCGTCTTTTACCAGGCGCAACTCCTACAAAGAAAGCTGCTGCCTTTCATAGCAGCTGCAGTTCCCAAATTGATTTAAATTGTCTCTCTGTTTAGAAGGTATTGTATTATTACAATACAGCCTTTTCTGTACAGATTCAGATCAAACATGTATTTTGTGTGCTGTTTAAATACATTATATACCAGAAAAAAAAAAGAAAAAGGACTCAAACAATACAAATGCCAGAATTAATCTATCCAAAAGCCTTCCTAATTCACCCTCACTGGGTGTATACTCAGTGATACATTTCTTAATTATATGATGCAAACCATTATTTTCCCCTTGGAACCCAGCCTTTTCCACCAACCCTCACCCTGAAGGACTTTGCCATTGTTGCAGATAATCCACCTAACTAGCACATTCCTCCCAACAACATGTTCCCGAAGCCATTAAGACTAATTAATGCTATAAGGAACTAGCAAAACATGCCTACTGGCAAAGATCACTGCTTCAGGACTAGATTTCGTAGTCCCTGCAAAACTGAGCTCTAACCAACAGGCACCACTAAGGAGCAGAGCAGCTGCAGAATACCTAAGTCAAGGTCAAAATTCAGCCTCTCTGTCTTCAAAGCCAGCCTGCCTGCATGCTTACACACCTTCTCTTTCCCAGCTGGGCTGAGATAGTACAGTGGGACCTTCTCCCTTATTTCTGCCCCTTTTATCAGCGGCACAAGAGATAGTGGGGGCCGGTGACAACCGCTTTCCCCAGCACGTTTGCACAAGACTTGGAGATTTTTCCCTGCACAAGCTACATGCAGCAAGAACTCCTAGGACCACACAAGAATCCCATAGTGAGAAAAATACCATGTACTCATGTCTGCACTCACCAATATGAAGTAAAGCAAAGTTAGAAACCTGATGAGCTATGAAGCTGTAGAACTAAAAGTGCCACTAGCTTTTGTCACTTGACTTCAGAGAACCAATGTTCAGCACGTTTCTGCAGTCTGTCCGAACCTGGTTATACAATGAAACTAGTTTTATGCTGTTTCACTTAAGGTAGAAATGAGCATAAGATACAATGAAGAAGGGACATTGTCCATGTCCTACGGAAAGACGGCTGGAGCGTGCGCCCACCCATGTTGGCCCTTTGGAGCACAGAACTCGTCAGGTAATAATCCATATATAGCCCTTGGCCAAGCCTTAACCTTTCAGAAACTTCAAAAATTTCCTTAAAAATTTCAGATTTTTCATAGAGGAGAAAAAGGAGTTGATTAATTTTTTGTGACTGAAGTTGATTTTACTTAGTAGAAGTTAAAAGAAGAAATATTGGAGAGCTGATTTATATCACTGAATAAAATTGCTTTCCATTTTTTTCCACTTTGCCATGACGTACTTTTAGAAAAAGATTATAGTCATGAGTTTATCAGCAATTTTTCTTTAATATAAACATATTATTTCAAGCTTCAACATGCATAAAATCTATTTTTTGCAAAAGTATTAGAAATACTTCAAAAATACGCCCTTCTATTCAGTCACTGAAAGACTTTCCCCATTATTGCTTCGTTCTTGAAGAATTTCAAAACTGCAACAGGCAATCCTTTATGTAATGTACAAAAGTACATTCTTCTAACATTTGGAAAACATTGGACTTTTCATGTTTTCAAACCCTTCAACACTGCCATCCAGGTCTTCAGAATAACCAAGGGGACAATTAATTAGTCCTTTTTCAACCACGGAGAAATGGACAACTTTGGACACATTTGAGTATTTACCTATTTTGGAGGATCAGTGACTAAAAAGAAAAACATGTCCTTTCAAAATACCTAGTAATTGTTTTTCCAACTGAAAGAAGAACTAGTATATTGTTAGGGAAACAAGGAGCTTTAAGCCCAACATGACTAGACTAAACTTTTTAGCTGTGGGTGAATCTTAGAAAGCAAAGTTTTTATTTGATACCTGGATCGTGTAATTTCTGTGAATTGAGAATACTCCAGCCCTGCTTCTATCACAAATATACTCCTGGTTTTGGTCATTTATATTTCTTAAAGAGAAAAAGAAAAAAGGAAAAAAAATAAGACTTTTATCCTAAGAAGATATGCTGCAATTATTTTTATTATTTACTTAATTTATAGGCTATTGAGTATCTTACAGTCTATTATTAGCAATTGGTGGAAATTTTTCCTATGCATAAACAAAGTAAGCTTTATGGCAATTAGTGCTATCTTTAGAAATCTATGAAAAATATTTTTTCTACTCATGCCAGAAAGCGTGACCTCTTTTTTATGATACAGTTATCATGATTATTGGATATTACCATTACAGTCAACTCATGTAAGCACGCAACTTTATCAACAAAAAATATATAAACGCATTGAAATACATAAAATTCAACCTCAGACCACAGAATTATCCTAGGATAATTCAAGTTGGATGCCACCTCAGCAGGTCATCCAGCTCAGCCTCCTGCTAGAAGCAGGCTCAGCACTGAATGTAGACCTGGTTGCCCACGGCTTTCTTCAGCCAGGTTTTAAAAGTTCGCAAGGACAGAGTCCACAACCTCTCTGGGTAGCCCTTTCCAAGGTCTGATTGTCCTCAGGGTGATTTTTTTTCCCCTTTACATCAAGCTGGAAGCCTACAGCACCCAGTGGTCTCCCACCCAAGTACTGACTTTTGGGGTCTAACCCTGCTGAGCTTCGAGGTCAGACAAGCTCCAGTGTGTTCGGGGGCGTATGACCATGCACCATGATGTGGAATAACTCATAAATTTGGTTGTCATCCTTGCACGGGGCTGTGCTAATCTCTATACTCTTCCAAGTTTAGTATATGCATGCTAAAATGAGCTACAACCGAAGCAGTCACCTTATCTGCTCTGCACCTCCCACCATAGGCTAACAGACCCCAGATATTGTACCTTATTTAGTCCACGACAAATAGAGGGGATGAAAATTACAATTACATTCTAAAACATTGAGTGTATAGGTTAAGCTTACCATACAATAGACTAGGTAGTTTAGAAATAAAAACATCCTTTCTGCATTTCAGTGATTGTTACAGTCATTGCAGAAAACCTTAGAGGGAGATGTAGGACCTTGATTTTAAAGGTGGTGATTAAATATAAATGTTGTCTGAGACTGAGCACACCAAACAGAAAGGCTTTTAGTAAATATAATTCAAACTCAGTCACTGAAACCCTATTGTAAACAAATGTTTCCAACACTTTTTTCAGATATTCCCAATTCATTGCATTGGATTGACAAAGCTTTTCAGAGTTCAAGTATTAAATCCGGCAGACATAGGATCTGAAGGTTCTCCACCCCATTTCTTTTTGGAAATGCTCACTCAGCCTCTGCTATTGTCCTAAATGACAGAGGGAAAGCATTTCTTGTTATGATTCAGCTACAGAGCTCCAATGCTGTTCTGCTACAGTCTCAGCAGTTTGAAACCCAACACCAACAAATTACAAAGAAGCCATTAATGGTCTGGTCTTTCTTTTCTTTTTTTTTTTTTTCCCCCCCTATGTATTAAATGAAAATATCCAAAGAGCTTTGGTAAGGCCCCTATCAAGAAATTTCTTTCCTGGGGCAGGAGCTGGCTGGCTATCACATTTCAAAGCCTTACACCGCACACAATATGCAATGATGCTTTTCCAATAAATTTGAAGCTCGTATGTAACAACCATTTGTGGTTGATGTAGCCATTAATAAATATTTCTAGAAGTCTGCATCCCTACGTGCCATCTCCTTACCTGGCACACGAGTGGAAAGACACCCGGGGGAGTTATAAGTCTTAACAGGCAAAGGGATTAATTCCAAGAAATTAATTTTACAAAGAGAGGCTAAAGATCTTTGCTCCCTTTGTAAACAGTGATCAGAGATGCTGCTGTTAAGAGTTATATGAACTAGAAGTCAAGCTCTGCAGGTGTCCTGAGGTACCTGGAGGACTCTCATTTTCTCCACTGACAACAGAGCAGCACTCAAAAAGATGAGTCTCCCTTCCAAAAATAAAAGCCCTCCAAAATCATGAACCCACGTCCCCAGTTTTGGTTTAGGTTTATGGGGTAGAACTATTGCAATGCTTCTTTCTTCTTCTTTTTACTTTGAGGTATTATTAAAATATTAAGTTTTTTCAAGCTGAACTATACATGGAAAGCAAGATTTAATGAACAGCCACACTGCTAGTGTTAGTTTTGCTCTGCAAATTTTTGATCACTTAATACAACGTTCCAATTAGTCATGTGAAAAATGAATAAAATCAGGAACACTCTTAAAAGTATAGGATGACTGTTCAACACTTGGCACAAATCAAAGAAAGGAGGGATAAATTGATAAATTTGCACCTCTTCAGGGAAATTTCTGTGCATAAACACTCTTATCTTAAGAGCTCAGTATATTTCTTCCATAGCGTTAGTCTAACAGCATTTTGATAATTCAAAGCTGCACCTACACCAGGTTGCTCTAATTACCATTCAGAAGCAGCTCTCAAGCAATTAGTTTCTTTAAATTTCTTGGTAGTATCATTAACCAGTAACTTAATCGGTGTTTTAACATGGTTGAAGGGCTGTAAAGAGTAGATTGCTTTCTCTCTTGGAAGGCAAACATTTTTACATTGGATTATTTTCAGAGGTTATTTTTAGTTTGGCTGGATAGTTAGCAGAGTTCTGGTGCTTGCGAGAGTAATATAAATCAGGGAAGAAGGTGGCTTAATGATGCAGATGGCACAGGGCCAAGGAATGCACACGCTGCCTGCCTTAAAAAAGACATTAAAACGCATTCCTCTCACCATGGCATCCCCAGAAAACCTAAAAGGGAAACCATCTTTGTTTCATTTGAAATTCAGCCTAGAATTCAAATTTCTAAATACAGACTGCTAGTTTGTGCCTTTTAAGAAGTGCCACCCTGAAACCCACGTTAAATAGCTGTGTGCATCTGGAGATGGTTGTTTTACTGAAAGGCTTGTAGTTGCCAGGGCAACAATAGCGGGGTGTAGCACCGAGGACAATAGTGGACCTCCTTAAAACCACGCTGTCTCCCCCATTCAGGCTCAAGAGAAGTAGCAATCAAGCCCTTGGTGTAGCTGCAGGTGATGACAGTGACTGTCTCAGATTTTATAATAAAGCCAGGCAGATTGTAGTTCACAATTACATTGGTTAGGTCATCCTTTTTTTTTTCTTGACTGTAAAAGCTGGAGGAAGACAAAAGCAGGAGTTAAGAGAGACAAAGAGACAAAGTTTCTGGGGTGAAAAGCTCTCAAGAATGACACATATGAAGCTTTCCAGAATGCTTCTGTTGTGGTCCGGAAAACAAATAATTCTCCATAGACAAAACTGTGTACAAGATTGTACCATAAATATATTTCATTTTTATAGTTTCTAATTTTCTGTAAAAACAGGAATGAAAGCCACAAACCTGCCTGTAAGGCACATACGTGGAATATGAATGCCAAATTTTGAACTCCTGGATAAAAGTCCTGCGCCTCCAGCTGCGGGGCAATCACTTCTTGGGAAATATACTTTACAGGGATGGACCTTGAGAACTAAACCTTCAAGACTTCAGCTGGAAATAGGATTTATTTGACCAACAGTAAATGGCTTGCTCTGAGCTGCTCAACTAAAATCACTTTACAGTTAATGGGAAAAAAAAAAAAAGAGTGCACTAGACTTAATGTATCTCACCAAAATAGGTCACTTCGACTACAAGAGGAGGTAGGATGCCTGTGACCAGTCTCCAGCTAGGTGAGAAGGGTTGCTGGAAGCAGATTATATCAGCAGTAAGTTGTTAGGTTGTATTGAAACACTCCAAGGTGCCTTCAGAGGGAGATAAGATGAACTACCTGTAGAGGTAACTCCATGGATTGCAGAAAGTTAGATCAGTAGCTTAGACTAGATGTGTATTAAATGGCTAAAGATAGATGAAATAACCTGCCCACCCCTAGCTGTTTTTAAGAGGATACCATTAGTAGTAATGCCCAGAATGAGACAGTAGCTACAGACACTGTCCACAGCCAGGGCTACTTTTTCCCTTGTTCCAGTAATTGATTTGCTGCATATGATCATGTTGTATTCAGGCTGGCCTCTCAGCCTGACGTCTGACTGAATCAGGAGAGGGAACCATATAGAGTAAACTGTAATTTTAAATACAATGGAAAACTTGTTCCAGTATACTTATATAACTAACAGGAGATGCAAAGCATCACAGACACACATCCGTATCATACGCAAGATGCATGGTACAGGCTACCTCAATTTGGCTGCTCACTTGCAAACATCTAATATGGAACTAGTATTTACAAAATACTGGATCACTGTTCTCTGAATACCAAACTGGTATAAGATATGTCAGATTAAGCATCCACTAATTAAATCACTCAAAAGATGAATACTGATTCAATTAACAGTAATTTTAGAGAAGAGTTGGTGTTTTCAAAAGCAATGGACAACTCTGGGTGCCTGATTTTCAGAAAATGTGCTTAAGAATTCTTCATGAATATCATGACCTTTTAAAGACTTCCCAAACAGACTTCAAAAAATTTGAAACACAAATATCTTCTAACATTTTTTACCAAAACTTCTAGGTAAGCAAATGATGAAGTCTTATGTTACCATTTATGACATATTCATCAGAGTTACATTACTAAAACGAGATATGTGGCCATTCTCTGCTTTGTGCATGACACTTTCAAATATGTCGACACCTCCTTGTTTTGTTGCAAGGACAGCAATGAGCTGTTGCTCTGGTGTTTCAGTTTGGATATGGAACATGACAGAAAAGTCTTAATCTTTCTTTCTTTGCTACAAGGACTTCAGGTTACCTCTGTCCTTAAATAGATGTGAACAGAAATCATCTTGACTGTGGAAAAAGTACTGGTCTTTGTGTTTAAGAATCCACAGTTTAGAATAAATTTAACCAACACCAGCCAAAATATTGTAAAACTCGTATAACTAAGCTATTTCACTTGACGTATTCTTTCTCAGTGCCCATTTGCTGTGCACCTGTATGCATGAAATGGCTGAACTACAATCTTGTGTGACCTTAGAGAAAACGTGCTATTTCATTCCTGAGACAGAAAACTCAAGTAACAAATGAAAAAACAATGTACCATTGTACAGGGTGTTCTTTAATCATGAGAGGATATTGCAGCTATGTTCATTGCTCTAAATTGTGAGTTTCCTGTAGGTTTTTTTTTTTTCTGGATAAAGCCAAAACAAAAAAGAAATTAAACTAATTTTAAGTATTAGCTGTAAGTATTTTAAAAAGAATCGGTTTTTTTTAAATCTTTTGTCTGACTGGAGCCCAAAACATTTAATGGATTTTTTAAAGACATTATTCTTATGGATGATACCATACTAATTAAGGGTATAGTACAGGCATTAGTGGATAGTGTTCCTTAAGGAGTACTCTTAATTGTATTCCTGCTATCCCACTATCAGTGGATACTGAAATAATGAGCAGCTTAAGTAAACTAGCTACTGCTTGGTTAGTTAATCTCCATAATAATGTTACACTGTTTTCCACGGGATTTGTGTTTATACGAAGATGGGAAGCCTGGGTAAAGAACTAGAGACTTAATCTTAAGTATTCCTTTCTGCTCTTTTAATTGCTGCTGCCTTATTGAATCCTTCAAGCTTTGCCTTCAGTTGAAGACGGAGTCTGTGGGAATTTAACGTGTGCTTAAAAGATTTCTGAAATTATGGCATTACTAGTTGCTTTTTAAAATAAGTCCTTTCAGAGTTTCTCCATCTCACAGGATAATATGCTGAGAAATTTGATTTTGTAACATCTCTTTGTTAACATTGCCTTCTGTTTCGTTGGAGGGTATCTCTGATTGCTTCTCTCATTCTGTCCTAACAAACTTTTATGTTGGTTTATTAATCATTCATTTACAAATGCTGCCTAAAGCTCTTTGTTGCTGACTGAAACTTTTAGTGCACACCCACAGTCTCAGAAACTAGTTCACAGAAACTTTGATAAGTAATATGATAACAGTAATTAGTATACAAAAGCTAGACTGATTAGCAATAATGATTTCCAGACGAGGACTAGATTATCCACTAGCGCCATCACTTTGTGTCCTACAGTCACAGAGCAGCACAAAAATGCTCAGCGCCTGTTACCAGCTCCAACTTGCTCCTCTAATGCTGAAAGAGCTCATGTCCTTCACCAGCTGTGCCCCGAACAGAGAAGAGTCCAAGGCTGCTTGAGTTCCTTCATTGCCTTATACGTAAAGAATTCAGGGACAGTTCCAAAAAAAGTATTTAGATGACACTAACACATCATAGGAGTCAAGTATCTAAATCATTGGTGTTTGTTTTCCTCCAGAATTTGTCCCCAAATATTGTGGAGAAAAGTGGCAATATAAAACCCAGCGTGTAGTTCTCCAAAACAGCATCAAAGAGAAGGAATGCACAGGTGCACTTCAAGGCAAAATTACATAGTTCAAGCACACACTGGAGGATCATTCAGCCCCCAGCAACCCTGGGGGGGTGAAGCAGATTTGAGTTCACAAGACTGATGGACAGATCATCCAGTCTTTGACTGAAAAATGTACTTACTACTTTTCCTTCAAAATGTTTACAAGATGTGTCACCATCCCATTGACGTGAATTGTGCAGAGGCCATTCCAGTTGCGGAGTGTTTGGATGCACAGAAGTTGGTTCCCTACCACAACACGCTCATAGTCCTGGAAGACAACAGATGGATAGGTGAAGGACAAAGACTGTAAAAATTTCACTTAGCGTGATAGACAGTGATCATAACATATTTGTAGACAAACATTTGTAAAGTTGATTTTAGGGATTATGGCAAAGAGGAATTTTAAGGGCTGGATTTGAAGGAGGAAAATGAATTCTCTTTATATGAGCTCCTCCCAAGCACAGCAGACAGGACAGAGCACAAAAGCATATTTCTGGAGAATTTATAAACATTAATGGATTTTATAAGCAAAATTGCTGTCTCTTACGCATGGGAATAGAAATTAGTGAGAAACCAAGGAAAGGATAAAAGTCTGTTTCTCTTCAAAAAAATTCTCATTTTCTGTTAATGCAGTGGTCTGGCTAACCTAAAAATGAAGCATGTCAGTTCTGGATAGATTAGACAGAAAAGAAAACTACTCTCATGGTGACAATTTCTTCACTTTTCCTCCTTTTATCTTTACCCTATCTTTAGCCAGTGCTATGTATAGGATGCCAAGCTGAATTTTTTCTTTTGTTAAAGAGTTCTGAATCCAGCCCTCTCCAAACTCACAAGACTGTACCCTATCCATAAATATTGTACTGTTTTGAGGCAGGATGCTATCATTTTATCACATCGATGTTTTCCTAAATGTAACTAAATATTCTTTCTGGCAGGGACTGCTACATTTATCTTCACCCGAACCACAGGGCTGCAGGGTTAGTCCTTTCAGCTATGACTACGGATGCTCTCTGACAGCATTGTGTAGCCCCATCCTGCTACCTGGCTGTGCCCAGTATTCACAGAGTACCTTGCTGTACATCTTATCAGGCCATTTGAGGAAGGACACAGGCTGACGTATCTATCTGATGTTGGCCATGGTCACATTCCCACAAAGCAGCGTATTGTCATACACTGCAAGGACAGGCAGACATGGTCTATGCTAAGGAATAGCCCACACTCAAGATTTCCCTTGCAATGATCCCCGAGCTCATTTAAATCCTGCCCCTGAGAATGGACTAGCATCTGAAGGGCTTGGGTAGGAAGCAAGTCTGGATTTGATCAGGCATTGATAAAGATTCCTACTTAAAATCCACGACAACTTACCTCTCTCCTTGATACAAGTACAGAACTGTTTTATACAACATGAAACAGCCTCAGTGAAAGAAATGGGCTATATATTCACACATATATATGTACTGTGGTCACCAAGACATCCTCCTGTGAAAGGGCATCCCCTGTCAAATCCACTGCTTGGCTTCAGAATGGGAGATGGAAGGGTGGCCTCCCGCGTCTCCAGGCATGCCATGACGACTGGCATTACAGTGTGTTGAAAGCAGATGTTCCTCAGTCTCACCTCTGTGAACAGGCCTGTATCTCCTACATCCTAGGTCCAAATATCCTCCAAAGTCCTAGCAGTCATTCAGTTTCCTGAAGATATTAACAATGGCAGCAATTTCCCCTTCCTATTCCCTTGATTAAACAGAGGGAAGGAGGTAGAAAAAAGATGAGAGACGTAAAACTCCAGATGTTGTCGACACCAATATCTGGTTCCACCAGAGAATTTGAACACTGAAGCAATGATGAATTACAGTGGGGTCCCTATGGCAATCCAGATTGCAATCATAATACCATTGAGGAAGAATAAGGGCTAGCATTCATTAACATGAATAGCAAACGAATTTATGACAATTTCCACTGGTCCTTTCAAAGAACATGGATACATCTGTAAGAAATTAAGATGACACAACAGTGTAACACATTCATTAATAAAGTCTGGTATTGCACATTTGTTGCAAAATTTGTTGCAACTGTTACCAGTGGTTTTTAATTCTATAACTGTACTTTATTAAAACCATAACACAAATCTCTCTAGCAGAAGAGTTTGCAGACTATTATGTAGGTGATTTAATTATTAGCCCAAACTTACTTTGGCGTAGAAACTGAACTTCTTCAGTTTTAAAGCAAGAAGGTATTTAATCATTATAAATATGTACGAGAGAGTTACAGTCACTCTGCTTTCTTTAGGGTTATACAGCAATTAATTTTACATTAACAAAAACCTATTAAAGGATATCTCTGTGATCTGAGTAAGTGTGGAGGGGTAACAATACCAGAAGAGCAAACCCTAAAGAAAGAGCAAAACCAACAATGATGTACCAAACTGTGATGGAGTTGGTGCAGCCAGTGCTGTATTCCCCGTGAGTGTGGAGTCACAGCTTGCCCATTTTTGAGACCAGGCTGTCAGGATACAACCTACTCAATGGCACAGGTGAGAAGAAACACAGATTAGCAGAATTTATGCATTTTAACTTAGGCAATATGAAAAGTATCCTTTAGCCATGTGTTATAAAACATGAGTTTATGCTTCGCTATTTTACTTAGCAATAGTTCTTGCTGAGCTGTGTCTCTCAGCTTTGCACATGTATCACTATTAAATATACCTGATAAAAATCTTGCTACTGCAAGAAACCCAAGCTGTGTATTTACATGTCTCCGTGCAAATGCGCCAAATGCCTACTGAGACAGAAGGCCTGCATTAGGACACATCGTAGGGGCATTTGCATGTGTGAGATCCACAAGATGCTGTGAAGAGCACCCCATGTCCATCTCCAGTGCCCTGTTTTGGCACCTCATGAAGCCAAATGGAACAAAATGTTGAAGCCCGGATTCTGCAGGCGACTCCGCAGCCCCCCTTCATGTGATACTAATGGGGAAGCTGTAGCTTCCTTGGCCTCTCCATTAAGCCTATCCATGGAAGGTTAAACACAAACAAATGTTCACAGGATTGTGGTCTTATTTACTACACTAGAAATAAACACTTATTAAGTAATAAAGCCTGCATCTTAAAAATATGTATTTTATTTTTCTTCTATATAGCGAGGAAAAAGTTGAGAGAAAGAGAAGTTATAAATCCTTAGTGTACACTCAAGAAAACCCATCATTATAAACTCAGTGTTTCATGAGCCATGAGGGAAAATATGAGAAAATGCAGTATTAATTTAAAACAGCAATACTTCATATTGACTACAAACCAAACTAACAGCAAAGTTCATCCATAATTTAATGACAAAGTTGCAATTTTTTTCACGGCACTAGATTAGCATAACTGAACAGATTTATGTACATTGCCAAGAGCCAACACAAAAACATTTGGAAGATATTCTGTGAAAATGAAGAAAACAATCCGAATGTTTCCCCGTGAACCTTTAGTAATAGCTACAAATATTTGTGTTAACATGCTATTTATTTGGTAGTTTTTCTACTAGCTATCAAGTATCATCTCAGCTCTCAGGAGAGTGCTGGAAGGAAGGGTGGAAAAGTAAACCAAGTCACTGATGGGTTGCTGTTTGAGACCAGGATCCAGCTCTGCCCAGGTGTGCTCTGCTCTAGAGCAATCCTCACTGCAGGTCTGGGCTGCTCTTCTACAGCAGCAGCAGAGACAGTAGTCATGAGCTCAATAACCCCTTCCTTACTGCAGGAATCATACCAGAGGAGCCTGTTTCCTCGTCCATGTCACCAATGGCATGATCTGCTCTACAGTTTGTAGACACTTGGACTCAGTTGCACAAAGGTGCTCAGAAGATGAAATGCTGCTCGTTTCCATAGGATTCAGAGACGCCTAAATGACCTTCTGAAATCAGGTCTCTGTCATCTTTTCCTCTCTCACGAGTCTTATCGAACCCCATTCCCAAATCTTGTTTTGGAAGTTGTTGAAACCTGCAAAATTGTCATCTATAATGGGATTTCCAGCTTCGGAAAAAAAAAATACCACACCTTCAGCATTCTTTTCCTGTTCATGCGTCCTCTTCACGTGTTAGCTGTCAGGCCTGCAGTGTCACACCAGTCCCCTCTCCCACCTTTCAGGAAGCAAATGCCATTGGCTTTCACAACAGAAACACCTCCAGAAAATACACCATAAGCATCCAGAATGAAAATGATAAGCCAGTAGAAGTGTTTGACTATAAACAGGTAGCACCTCCAGACCAGACAGGAAGTACACTCTGGACTTTGGCAACACTTAGATATCTTATTAAGCCAGTAAAGTATTATTTAGTGGTACTTAAAATTGTGAGCCTTTCCAAAATACTTCTGTCAACTGAAACTGCTTGGATGCACTTCTGTTAATCAATCCTGAAACAGCATTTTGCTTTGACTTATGAGCCTGTGGCTTCATCTGTATTTCAAGTTGTTCCCATTCCTATTTCATTATCTGCTCCTCAGCCATTAGGGTTTCTGGTGATCAGGGGTAGTCTGAAGCTCTGACTGCAGACACTGGCTGATAACTCCCATGCGCCAAATGACTGTAGGTAGATACACTTCACTGCTTTGACACTGTAGAAAAGGAGCCTACAAAAAGGAGTGAGTTTCCCTCAGCTCCACTCCAGCCAATAATTCCCATAAGCCAGCTATCCTCTTGTGCTGGGACTGCTCCTTCTCCTGGTAAAACAAGAGTAACATTTTTAAATATACCAAAGTGCTATTTGCAAAAATGAATTAAGGCTGTGAAACGCTATGACTCACCAAAGATGCAAGGGACAAGAGGGAGAAATCTAAGACACATGGCTCTGGTGGGGTTGGGAAAGGGGTCAGGCTGAATTCGGAGTGACAGCCCACAGACCATCTGGGATCAGACCCTGCGTACCTTCAGCTTTGCTTTCCTTCTCCCAAATTTTCGTAAGACAGAAGGGCAGAAAAGGAACCTGCCCCATCGTTTGGGCAGTCAGTCACATGATGGTCTTCACAGGGGAAGACCTTGATCTCATTACCCATGCCAGGGTAATAGCCACGAGCACATTTTAGGATCAGCACAAGTGGCAAAGCCACTGAGAAAATACACCGTGTCAGCCACAACCACCAACAAACCATTGCTTATGACAAAGCAAGGTGGTCCTTGGTCTATAGGACTAAACCTAAGGCTTTCAAAACCCATTTTGGGTAAAAAAACCCATCACCATTATGTATGAGAAGGACAGTGAGTATAGAGAAAACAAACAGCAAGTGAAGTGGTCCTGGACCAGCCCTGTGGGTCTCAACCATCTGAAACCTTTGCCTGTGTCCATGATTAGTATTTACTAAATTCTTATGCCCTGGCACCAATAAGAGACTTCAGCACAAGCAGACTGCACAGCCACTAGGATTTTTAATGACCAATAAATTATCTGCTGCTTTGGAAAAGCCAGTTATCGTATTTAATTTGACAGCCCCATGCAGGGTGAATTCCATAGACACAAAACAAATGTCAGGCCTCGAGACTAACACACATTTCCCCCGATGCAAAATAGACACTCACCAGTTGCTCTCTTAGGAGGACGGAAAAAGCTAATCCCTCTAAATTATGTAAACCAGAGAGTGAAGGCTTAAAGCCTCAGCATTTATTTTTTAAGAAGTAAAGCATAAACCACACTACTGCTTTCACATCTGCCTTCTAATTTTTTTTGCCTTTGAATGATGTGCAGTACAACTATTTTAAGATCTGCTTCTGAGTGCCTGCAGCTGGCACAGCTTGGAGGGAGTAGTAGGTGCTCGTTTCTCCCCAGGACTGCCACCCTGCCGCCTAAACGTTGATCGTGCTCTTGTAGAGAGACTTGGATCATGAAAGATCTTCTCCAATCCAACTTTTATTTAATTTTGCATCAAGACAGACAGTGAGGGGAGAGCTTTTCCTTTTACTCATCTTGTATCTCATTCAGATCTGGGCTGGAACAGAAACAGAGGAAGAACATCCACTGAACTCTAAGTGCTTTCCAGCTCTGATTCACATCTGTTACTAATGTATCTTTACATTACTGGATAGTTTAATAAACAAGGAAGTAAGGGTTGGCCGGTGAATTTGGTCCTATCATTTCAGAACTTGATCCCTGGGTCTGACACTAGCCTCTTGGAGGGACTGATGTAATTACATGGTTCGTTTTCCCCATTTGCAAATTGAAGTAACAATGCTTTCCTTTGTCATAAGCCATGTTGGGTTGTAGGGAGGAAGAGCGCTGTGTAAAAGGTTGGTGCTACTGGAAAGCGGTCTGATGAGGCAGGAACCTTACTGTCACTTTGCTGTTACGCTTGTCAGGACAGGGAGATTATCTGCCTCTGCATAGGGTTATACAGGGGGGTACTGGCGAGCATCACTAAGCAAATAAGAGGGAGGGAAAGAGAGTACTCGAGGTGTTAAATTAACTGTGGAGCAGACTTGGCCGGCCCCGCTAGCAAGCACTTAGTCAAAACAACAGCCATCGTCCCACATAATTAAAGGCTGCGTTACCGTTAGACACGCCAAATTACAGGGTTGCACTCGTTCCTCTCGGAGACCACGCCGGGCACCGGGTAACGCTTGCAAGAATCTACAGCGAGGGCCCGGCGCCACCTCGCCCGCCGTCCGTGTCCCGCCTGGCGCCCCCCGCCGCTCCCCGCCCGCCGGGCGCGGCGGAGCGCAGCGGGCCCGCCACCGCCACCCTCCGCGACGCGCCGAGGCGGGCGTGCTGCGCCCGGCGGCCCGCAGGGGGCGCCGCAGTGCCGCGCGGCGGCGGCGGGGGCTGCGGGAGCCGCCGCCGGGCGGGCGGAGGGGCGGGCGGCCTCCCCGCATTGTGCGGCCGCGCTGCTGCCGCCGGCGGGAGCGCGGGCGCGCCCGGGGCCGGGGCCGGGCCGGGCCGCGCCTCCCTCGCTGAGCGCCGCGGTCGCAGCCCGGGCACCGCCGGGCGCGGCCCCTCCGCGCTGCTCGCCGCGCCCAAGGAGGTGAGCGCCGGGCGGGCGGCGCGGAGCTGTGGGCGCCCGCGGGGCTTCTCTGCGGGTGCGGGGAAGAAGGGAGGAGCGGAGAGTGGAGGGAGTGGGGAGGAGCGTGAGTGGGAAGATGCGGCGTGGGGGTCACGGTGCCCGCTGCGCACGGGGCCGCGGGCGCGGAGCCGGGCGTGCCGGGGAGCGGCGGTGCCCGCAGCCGCGGGAGCTGCCCTGCGCCGGGCGGGCGGCACCTGCCGGGACCCGGCCGGGGAGCAGAGCCCACCCGAAGTTACGGGGCGGGCGGAGATGAATCAATATCTACATAGAAGTATAAACTAGACCCGGCGAGGGGCGGGCGGGGGTGCGGAGCTGCGGGTCGTGCCGCAGGCGGCGGCCGGGGCTCGCCTCTGGCCGGGCACGCAGCCCCACGGCGGTGGGTTGAGTACCGGCGGGCGAGCGGGAGCGTTCGTGGGAGGGAAATACCGGTGTCCCCCTTCCACCCGCCCCGCTAGGTCATGCTGCTGCTGAAACACTTTGCGTTTCTAACTGCTCATGCAAAGTGAGCGTGGTCTGATACTTACTCTTAGGTGAAATGAATCGGGAGCATAAAGACGTCAGAGATTAATTGGGACCCTTCTCTACGTAAGGTGTCTTTACTCTTTCTTTTTACAAGCTTTTTTTTATAGGCAAAAGCCTCAGGCTTTTATTTCAAGAAACATGTTTGAAATGCATTTTGCTGTAGAGCGGGTAATGTTAACATAGAGACCTTCCTACGTCACTGTTAGAATTTATGGCTAGAGAGGACACTTTAGCACAACAGCAAATCTTCATAACCTATGTGAATGCATAGGTTGCATTCACAAGTAAAGTCCTACCCTATTTTAAAGCAAGACTGAATTTTTCATGTTTTAGTCAGGACGGAGGATCATCATCATCATCACAGTTGCCATTTTTTCGCCCAAGATCTTAAAGCATTCTACAATGACAGGTACTCTTATGTTTTTTACTGTCCAGGTTAGAGAAATCAAGGAGATAAAGTGTCAGGTGACTCGCTCAAGGTCATACAGCAAAGCTGTGAATACAGATAATTCCCATGTGGCCTGTTAAAAGTGTATTACTAGAAATTCTAGCATGCTTTTTCTAACCCCATGCTTTGCCAAATGTTTATGTATGAGCTGAGGCAGCTTAAACAAGGAGCATTAGAGAACTTCTGGGTACGGATTTGTTTAGCAGAATGGGCAAGGTACAAGAGCTTAGAGGTTTTTAAGCAACTGCAGCTGAGTAATTGAAACCTTTCTGGAACTGGAGGGCTTGAGGAAAGATCAGCTATCTGCAGGCACTATTAGTGAGTGCTCGTGGCTTTTAAATACATTCTACAAAAACTAATTCATTGGAGTTGAGGCAAATACAGTAAATATAAAAATTGCAGCTGAAAGAGAAAGAATAAGGAACCTTGTGAGGCAGGTACTTTGGGTTGTTAAGTACCCTTTTGCAATATTACAGTGCCAGTGTGAAACAAACGGGGAGAGCTAGAAAGCTGAAGGTAGGTTTTGCACGAACAGTGCCAAATGTGTCAGTGGTGTTACTGCAATGTTTAAAGCGGGAACGTAGCATCAATTATCATCACTATTTAAAAAAAACAAAAAGGGGGAGGTTGAGGGAGAGCCTGGCTCCTTCCAGCTCCATCCTCGTGGTGTTCTTCCCCAGGCTCTGCATTGACGTCACAATGACACGGTGAAGCCGAAGACAGGAGCTGGGAACAGTTCTTTTGCTTCACTTTTGACAATCGAGTGAATTTGTCACCACTCCGTTCCTTCCAGCATGGCTAAGAGCGCAGAAGTGAAGCTGGCGATCTTTGGTCGAGCTGGCGTGGGCAAGTCAGGTATGTTTGCTGTCTGTTTTTTATTTCTGCTTGTCGTCAGGTAACTTTTTGCTCCCTCTGTGCAGACAAACTCTTTGTACAAAGGCAGCTGTGAGCTTATTCTTGTCAGGGAGGTCAGGATTAGGCCAGGAGTTCTCTCTTTCTTACTTTCCACACTATTTTCTCCAGATTCTTCAGAATAAAAGTACTTTTATAGCTTTAAAAAAACCCAACAACAACAAAAAACCAGATTTCCCACCCCAACTCAATCCCTCTTCTCATGAAGTGAGTGGCAAGATTGCTCTTTTCGACTGGAACAGAATTAGTATTTAATTTATCTCTTCATAGCTTGTGCTAGATGAAGGTATTTATATTATGCTCCCTATCCCCTAAGATCAGATCTTCTGTTAACTATTGGATGACTTCTGTAATAGCTGTAATTCTGGTTGATTTCAGTGGGAAATTTTAGACTCCGCAACTCAAAGAATTTTTATTCTCAGTGCTCTCTTGGATGTACATATTTACCAGGAAACCAGGAAAATATGATGTGCGAAGTTTGCGTTTGGAGAGATCTTTTAAGAAATAAACATCGTCTGGTGAGTTCATATGGTAGAAACACAAGGGGGAAGCATAAATGTTAGAAACCCATTTCTACAGACAGCCTTTGCTTTAGTGAGACAAGGAGCATAACGTGAGGGTTGCAAGCTCTCTCGGGTAGTTCGGTGGTCTTATATTAACTTGACAGCTCCAGGACCACTCTTAACGTGTCCTTGCACCACAGGGATGAGGAAATAAGGAGTCTGAGTCTGATCATGCTCCTGTGCCAGTTTGGGAATTGTAAGATACTGTTTATTTTAGAGAAATCTGCACAAGAGAAGCCAGGAGGTAGGACGTACCTGTAAGAGCATTAGGCAAGACTCCCAGCTGCTGTCAACCAGCTCCGGTTCCCCAAAGTAACTTTTATTTTAGAAGTGCCAAGGTTTTGGCCCATAAACTGCTATTATAGTTTTGTTAACTTTGAAATGGGTTGTTTATAAAAGCATGTTTACCCAGAAGGTATTTTACCAGAATGCTATCAGTGAAGTACCTCTGTCAGCCTTCAGGAAAAAAGGCGTATGCGAGGCAGAGGTTGTTAGAGATTATACCGCTTATACAAAGACAATGCAGATTAAATTCTACCTTTTTGAATAAAATACCTGAGGGAATGCTGATAATATACTGGGATAAGTTTAAACTGTTCCTTTTCTCCTGTTGTGCTCACCCCCACCCCTCTCTTGTATTTTGCTATCCCCTCCAAGTTTTGCAAGTAACTTCAGTGGTTCTCCTTTTGGTTGTTTTATGTTCGGTCGAGGGTTTCTGTGGTTGTCCAGTCTTTTGGCTGGATTAAAAATAATGCAAGAGGATGTTGAAGTATTTGCAGGAGAACTGTAACACTAGAAGACTCCCCTCTCCCTGATATTCTCAGCCATTTGAGAGCTTATATTTAAAAAATAGCAAAACTACCAGTTGAGTGGCTCAGTTAAAATGCCTCACCAGTATAGGATCAACAAGTGCCTTTTTAACCTGTTGTATCCTTTTTGTAGACTTCACTATACTAGGATTTTATAGTAAAAATGTTTTCCTGTAGTCCTGGAACTGGGTGGGACATCATTTTTAATGAAAAGCCAATAAAAACATCCTAGTCTTTCAGAGTCTTCCTCCTCCTCTCTCTCTTTTCTTTTTTTCCCTTTGAGATGCAAGGAAATATTACATAAAATATGACTAAGGTCCCCTCTTTTTGATTGTGACCACGCATGTGAATCTGTGTGGAAATGAAGGTGCAAATAAGTGGGCAGCAAAACAGGGTGAATTTAAGTGGGTGGAGAGCCTGCAGAGTGCTATCAGCTGCCTCGACAGAGCAGCAACTGTGCCTCCCAGAACCTCCAGCTTGCTTATGAAAACCCCTCTTGTACGTTCCCATAAAAGGATCCAGTTTCAACAGCTCAGCCAACTCCAGAGAAATAAGTGTGTGTGTGTGTGTGTGTCTGAAAATACCTATTTGCCTGTAGCCAGCAGTAGGAGCTGTGGAAGTGCTGTTACACCTTTGCTAAAAGCAGAGCTGGGCACAAACTAGTCTTCAGATAGCTGGGTTTGGCAGATAAGTACCCTGCTAAATTAATGTTGATAGCGTCTTTTTTTGGTAATGTAATTCCCTATCCCTGTGACCAGCTTGTAATACGTTGTTGAGACAGGATCCTGTGGCCATGGGTTGCTAGAGTAGGCTTGGCCAGACAGCTGAAAGATAAGCCAGACTCTAGAAGCAAGAATGCAAGGCGGAATGCTGGAGCATGCTAGATACGTGTGATGAAAAGGAGACGTTGGGTGATAAATAAGGCCACTGTAATTGCCAGAAAGTCATGCCAAAATGTGGTCACTGGCTTGCTTTCTTGGCTCATCTTCATTTGCTGAGGAAAAGCCAGGCATTAGGTTCTTAATCTGTAAGTGGCTTCACCACCTGACAGCATCTGTGAAGTTACAGACACATCTTGT
This sequence comes from Calonectris borealis, assembly GCF_964195595.1. Lineage (NCBI taxonomy): Eukaryota > Metazoa > Chordata > Aves > Procellariiformes > Procellariidae > Calonectris > Calonectris borealis. The sequence goes on along the minus strand of NC_134312.1, from coordinate 70,791,899 downwards.
AATATCCTGGAGAGGCTCCTCTTCCAGTTCCTGACCGGGACCTTTGGATCAGTGAGTCAAAGCAGCTATGAAGAAAGAAGTGGTTTGCTTTGGGACGTGGAGGATTAAAGCTGTCCCTCATGCACCATGAAAGTCAATAGAATTGTTACCATTACTGAGAGCTGAGGAACATCCTCATCTTGTTGTTAATGCTAGACATCTGTTTAATGGGGTGTAAGATTCCTTGTTCTACTAAGTAGTCCCCTCCAATTAATCCAGGACTCTCCCAAACATGAGGTGGGAAACCAGAACGCTGTTCACAAGTCAGAATAGTGATAGTATCTCAAAAGAAAGTTAAAGCCAGGGAAAACAAAACTTTTCCCCACTTTCTTCCTGCTTATCAAGTTTCCATGGTTCAAAGGTTTAAAAAACAAACAAGGGGGAACAGCAAGTCTGAGTGTCAGCTTTTTACTGTTCTCCTTCCTTGCCTTGTCTCCTCCTGCCTGCTGAAGAAGGCCAGCAGAATTGCTAATCAACCCACCTGCCCTGTTTTTTTTTTTACTTAGTGTAGACCTAAACCTTTCAAATAGAAAAGGAGGAGCAAACCAACTCAGAAAGAGTGCTCTAGTAAGGCACTTAGTTCAGAATTACACTGAATAGTAAATCACTGGTCAGCTCATCTGGGCAAGCTCAGCATGTACGAGCACCCCAACCTGCTCTTGTACAGTGGACTGGATGCTCCTCTATTCACCCAGTTCTTATTGTATAGCAGTTGCATAAACATTGCTTTAAACTAGCTGAAAAAAAAGAGATGAGGAGGTCTGCCTGAGCCAAGGAGCGCTTTGCTGCTGTTTCACTCGGGAAGAAGAGGAGACGCTCTGTGGGTGGGAAGGGACATTGCTAAGCCCTGCTATAGATAAACAGGGCTGCACCTCCTAATTTGGGCTAGAGTCAAGTGGCACTGAGGGGGAGAGCGAGCTTTTTCTTTATGTCCAAGAGGAGCTTGGAATGAGCGGAGAATTAAAGTTGAAGTGAATTACTTAAACATTGCTGTTTAAATTGTTCTTCTGCTGAATCCTACAGCTTCATTCCTATGGTAACAAAAGTTAGGATTTCCTAAATAGCTCCTTTTAAAAATACAGTAGTAACAATTAATAAAGACTTAAAGGCCTTGTTCTTCCATGTCATCACAAGGTACAGTACGTGCCCAGAAAGATAAAGAGGAGTGAAAATGTATGAACCAAGAGGAGAAAAGAAGGGCATGTACTGGATAGCACTGCATGGCTGATGCTTTTCCCACTCATAATTCAGTTGACTATGAATGCTCAACCTCTGCCTTTATATTTTGGCCAAAAAAAGAGAGAACGTGCTATCCAACTTGCCTTTTTGCTGCATGTGTGCCAGGCTGAATACTCCAAGTTTCTGCATTAGTGTGTGTGGTGCGCCCAGCCACGGGCAGATGCAGTTCTCATCTGTCTGGATGGGCCGTGCAGCTGCAGCCGTGGAATGTGACACGGAAGTGTGCGTGGTTTCTACTGATGCTTAAGCGACAGGGAAGATACTAAAGCTCCCACAGGCTCCCCCCAGTAAATATGTGTCTGCTTCTAGGCAGCTATCCAAATAATTTTCTTAGGTGATCAGGTACATGAGACACGGGGCTGTTGTCACCTTTTGATCCAGCAACAGCTCAGATGCTTGTGTTTGGGCACGAGGGTGATCGATAAAGTGGCATCAGTAAAATATCATCCTGCAAAGAGCCTGTCCCATCTCAGAAACGAAGATCTCGCCAACTTCAGTCATTTTAGTGTCATAGTTGGGAAAGCCCTGAGTAGATGTAGATTTGTATCTGTTGGCTTACGCTATTTTCACCGTCTAACCCAGGATGGGGGGACATACTTGGGAGAAAGATATCTGGATTTGAAAGTTCCTACAGAACAAATTCAAGCAGCAGCCAAACCAGAGAGGCCTACAACAAATCTGTGTTTTGTTTTCATTATTTGGGGATATATCTGAAATACACTACCAGGGCTCACGTCCCAGTTGCAAGGTCTGGGCATGTGGGGAATAGAACTGAGTTCAGCAGCGCCATTGCCGCCCCCCCTTCAAAAAAACGGACAGGCTACTGGGAAAGAAGCCCATTTCAAAGTCATTTTCTACTTCACAAATCCCTGCTCATATGTTTTCCCCCACTAGTTTCATTTCAGGGACTTTTGGAGAGAAAACATGAGTTATTAAGGAGTGATTAGTCATCAAGCTCACAGGTCTGCTAGTAAGGCAGGGAAAGCTACCACAAAAGCTCCAAAGTCCATGCTATACCAACTGATGTATCTAGGGAGGATTACTGTAATAAGGTGCCTCTGAAATCCAGAAATGTGGGTGGAAGGAGACTGTAGATTTTCTGTTGGGTTTTGTCTTTTTTTTTTCCTACACTGGTGGAGTAAATCAGTTGGTTTTTTTCTTTGTTTTTAAAAATGCCAATGACAACCAGACGCTTAAGTGATTATTCAGTGATCAAGTTTAACACCCACTATATTAATTGTCCCCTAATATTTCACTGGTAAAGTACTCATTCAACAATCCCACTTTTTGCATCCTCTGGTTTTACACTTTTCAACCAGGTACAGGTTCCCTAAAGGTACTGTGCATGTATGTGCATACATACTAGTAGAAATATGACAGTAATTAGGTCACTCTTGGTGAGGTTTTGTGATTTCTGCCCCAGCAAGCACGCAAATATATCCCCCTGGAACAGGTAATATTGCAAGCAACCAGTTGCATTAATGTGACCTTTCCACACTTCTGTCCCGTGGATGACACTGGTGCTTATACAGAAGGGTTAATGGATCAGTGAAATAAGTCACTGTCACCCATGAATGTGTGGCCCTGAGAGTCCTTGCCATGCTGACAAGGAGAGGGGCTGCTGTTGTAGTGGCCTCAACACGTGCGATTTTGGGGACGGGCAGGGTGTGCATTAACCAAGTGCAGGGCCCTACTGGGATCAGCAGTACCTGTGGGCACCCCCAGCGTGCTGCTTGGAAAAGCCCCACTGGTGTCACCACACAGGTACAAGCTTTTAGTCAGCAGCTGCGTGACAACCAGTCTTTCTTGGACTTTCTCAAAACTGCATTTGTTAATTCTCATTATGCTAAAATTGAAGAGAGGGAGCACTAAGAACCTGGGCTAGACACAGAAGCGCTTGCCCTGAGTGCTGGGACGGTCTGCTTGTATCTGTTACCTCCTCCCTTTCCTCTGCTTATTTGCCTGCCCATGGTTCACTATAGCCTTGCCCTTGGTGTAGAACGCATTCATGCTCCACTCGACATTTGATCTTCCTTCTGGCTAACCGTGAAATAATAAAACGCAGAATTTCTCTAACCAAACGCCAACATTGTTGATTCAAGCATAGCTGCCTTCCCTGTTCCATCTCATTTAACTACATCTGACATTGGCTCTACCTGCGTCCCCTCTGAGCAGCTGGTGGCAGCTGTTAGAGCTAAGACTAGTCCTGCTGTTCTTTGTTTCTGTTTAGGTGGGCTAAATATAGCCTGCTGTTTGGTTACCGGGGAAGGAATGCCAGGATTCAAGTTTTATATGTGCAGCACAGCTTTTTCTCTAGGCCTGTGCTCAGCCACCCCCTGCAGCGCTTGCCTCGATAAGATAGCCATCCTGTCCACTTCTGTCTCCTGTAGTCATTGCGAAAGACAACTGAAAAGCTTCCTGGTGGAGTCCCAGGGATCCTTCGCCTGCTTACTGTGAAGCCTTGCAGTGTTTTGGTCAGTCTGCAGTTCCCCACAGGGTCACTGAACGCACTTATATCTCCCAGGCTGCTGACCCTGATGGTTCCTTTCAAAAATGCTAAGATTTTTATTCTTTCATAAACTTGTTCTTTACCTCCCTGGTATCTGGAGTCCCTGCCTACCCCTTGCCTCGCATATACTTTTTTGCTTCGTTTCTTCTCACCCTTCCCTCTCACCTTGCCAGTTTAGTACATGTTCCCTAAAGCCTGCGTATTGTAGAATCACTTCTGCTTTGTACTTTACATGGAAACTTTGTATTTACAGTTGCCTTTTCAGCCTCCTCACTTGCTGCTTCCTCCCATCTCTGTTTCTCATCTCCAGCTCCTTCGTTACTCTTTGCCCACACTGTCAGTGCATCATTAAAGGCTTAGTGCATGAGATCCAGATGAGCTGACCTGGCAGCAGTGATGTGATGTGGCAAAGAACAGCCACTCTGAAGTGGTTCCTACTGTCCTGGAAACCATTCCCTGGCTTGGACTTTGAGGATGCTCCAAGCTTTGACTGCTCCAGACAGTTGTGTAAAGCCAGCTTCACGCTGGTTAAAAAAGGATCTTTACATAGCTAGCCTCGGTCGTAGAAGTGGGTAAATTCAGCTATTTTGCCTTCGTAGCAGAGCAGGAGAAACAAGTTATGTCTCTACTTTCCAAGGAAACTTTCTTTTTCTGCATTTATCTTTGCATCACTGTTGCGCCTTTTACATTTACAGCACCCAAAAATAAAAATGTAAATATATGAAAAACTAACACCGCCTTAAAGTACAAAACGCTTTAGGCTTCAGCTGAGCTGTGGTTACAGGGCTGTCATTAGCTGCTGTTGACTGAAGGTGTACCCTCTCACCGCGCGCCTGGCAGGCACTCCCAACACTGTGGCGAGCAGGATTGCAGAAGAATTGCTGTAAGATAGCAGTGGGCAAGGAAGCTACAGCATCCTCATCCATTTGCTGCTTTTATTCCAAGTCTGTGTTTGCCCAGCATTACTGACAGACTTCTATTATATCCGCTGCTGCGGAGTTACAGCTTTGGGAGAAAGCACCCCTCTGCTTTCCTTGCCTTTCCTCACGCAGTTTGCGGAGCGCTGCCGTGAGCGGTCCCTGTTGCCACTCTACTGGTTATGGGACTCCCACCTCACCAGCTCTGAACCTGGCCTGCTGTTTGAACTAGCATTTCTTTCCATGCACCTCAGATTAAACCAGCTCCCCCGATTTCATTGACTCCTACCTTTTCCCGGAGTCAGAAAAATAACTGAGAAGGGAGGTGCATCCGTTTCTATCGCCTTTTCATAATTCTGAATGGGAAAAGTACTTTTTATGATTGTTTCCCACCAGGTAGAGCATTCACACTGCTGGAGTCAGTCTGCAGCTGTTACAGTTTCTAATGGATTTGCCATGTAGGTGTTGGGAGATGCCATATATTATGGTAGTGACGCTGTAGAGAACTCATATTCTGTGCATACAGTATGAAAAGATGAATGGCAAGAGAAGCAGAAAGCCCTGGGGAAGGAAGTAGTAGATACATTAAACATATGTGCAGCTTTAAAATGCCGTAGAAATTGGCTGGAGTCTCCAGCTGCCTTTCCAGAAATGTTAGACAGTAGTCTGCGCACAGGAAAATGTTGAAAACATCAAGCCTGGTTTTGAAAGCACATGAAGCTCCTGACGTTCACAGGTTGTTTTGCTGCTGCTGCTCAGGGGTCGGCAGAGAGGAAGCTGCAGACAAGCGCGAGCAGAGGCCTGGGGCAGCGATGCGTTACCATGTGGGAACTGTTTAGATAAGGGGCTTGAAAAGTTTTCAAGCTGGAAGGATGCAACTGGAGAGCGCATGGAATATACTCTCCCAGGGAGGGAATTTCTTTAGCACTTGAGCAGCACTCTAGCTTTCCAAAGGGCTGTGGGAACAAGGGCCGCCACCATGACCCTCCTGCAAGACATGCCACTACGACTATCCTCAAGTGGCCAATATGGAAACTGAGGCGAAGGAAGGAGGAGCCTGATAGTCTCAAATCACCAAGGGAATCATGGCTCAGGCATTGCGAAAGCTTCTTTCCGTGATTTCTCCTCCGGGCCAGGGCTGCTGAGATCCAGCCTGCAGATGGGTCCCAGGCAGGCAGTAGTTACCCAGCATCTGAGCCCCAACCCCTATAGGCCCTGCGGGATCCTTATGACCCTTTATGGTTTATCCACTGCCATTAATTATTGACAGCAAAATAAAGCATTGAAATAACATTTATTTTCATTAAAAACATATTTGGCAATCCTGTCTTTCACTACTTACTCAGTAGGACTTAATTTCATTTTGACCCACAGGACCACAAGCATAAAGGGAGCTTGTCTTTACCTTCTTTCTCCCCTTCATGCGGCTATATTTGCCATCCAACTCTGCGTATAACTGTAATATAATCTATCATAGATTTGCACAACCCTACTCTAGAGGGCTGCTTTTGTCAGTGGCTTATCTCTGTGCCTGCCATGGGAGACAAAAATCCCACTCCTCACAACGGCGGAAGCCAGTTATGCAAAGCTGTTGACCATGATTTTTTCCTGACCCACCCAGCAGTTGACCTGTGCCCTTGAGGAGCTTTACAAGTGAGAACTTCAAGTCTGACGTTCGGAGCAGGAAAGTGCAAGAAAGAATGTAGAAGCCAAAAAATCGGAGTGGGCTATTTATTTCTTCACTGAAATAGGGCTGCAGAATAAATAGAAATATATTGGAGAGTCACCACAGAAGAATGCAGTATTATACCCATGGGGAGCAGAAAAAAAAAACAAACAAAAAACCCCCAAAGCCCCACACTCTGCAAAACGGGGTGTATGGGAATATGAGTGCCAAAACAAACACCTTGTGTTAACCAATCTCGGTGGCAGAATCTGTGACGCCAAGCACTACTGCTTAACCCAACTGGATGCTTGTGGTTACATACGCCGGAGCTGGTTCTGCTCCAGGCCAAATTCCAACATGAAATAATTTAATAGTGATCCACAGCAAGAGTTTGTCCCACGAGTCCATGTCTGCTAGATCTATTGCCAGGCAAAGTTTCAGGAAGTTTATTTCCAATTAAGAAAACTTGGCCTTTATCTACAGGGAGCGTGGTAGGTCACAGGAGATTATCGAAGAGGAGTGGAGAGGAATATCAGCTTCCCTATTTATGTATTTATTTAGAAAGGTGTCCTTCAGTGACGTGTGATCTTTTACCCATTCTGGCAGTGAGTGCCTGCTTACCCCAGCGGAGGATCTGGTCAAACAAGCTTCTTTACAAAGCCTGGAGCGTGAAGTGGGCTGCCCACCTCCCGCTGCTGTGCTGTGCCCACACAACCACCTTTCCCCTTGCTGCAAGAGGGAGCCGAGGAAATTGCCTTGTTTCCTGACCACAGCCAACAAATTCACTAAAGCAGGAGGATCGAGAGCTCTTGTAATTCATATCCAAGTGCAACTGCAGATGTGGCCCTTATATCCACTGCTCCTGTTTATTTATGTTTACCTTGCTGATCAAATTACAAAAACTGGGAGCGCAGCAATTTTCCCATAAAGACGCACAACACCTGCTGCTGAAGAGCTTCAGGCAGAAAGGTTGACGGCAACAAGAGACAACTTTATCCAGGACACAGCTTACTGTATTTTAATTATCAAATATTCATATACTGTGTCCTATTGATGACTTTGTGACTAAAGAAACATGTTTGGTCATAGAGCTGTGAATAATCCAGCTAGAGGCTAGTGAACATAGGTTGGCCATGGACGGAAAACAATCAAAACTGAACAGAAAGAAACCCTTGTCTTTGAGATCTGGTAAGTGAAAAATGTAAAACAAAATTCTCCCCATTAAGTGTCAATGGATGAAGGATTCATTAATGAGCTGTACTGGTAAGATATGAAAAGTAAAGGATGCAAAAAGCAATCCAAGCTCATTTTTTTGCTTGAAAGGACGTGACTAACCCGACTGGATGGTTCAGACCCATTCAGAGGGAGAGCCAGACCTGTCCTGGAAGCACCAGGACATGTAACTGATACTGTCTCAGTGAAATAAAAGCAAGCACTGGCTGAGGCAAGAAATCAAGATCTTGCCTTTAATTAATCTTCAGTGCCCCATGATAATCTCAAGTAAGTACATATGACGCAAGAATACTCTTTCGTTAGTGTAATTAAACCAGTCTATTTCTCACCACCCCCCACCATGCATCCTCAATATCACTTTGGTAATTTCTTGGGGATTTTTGTTTGCAGTTTCTGACCTGGCATCTGAAACAACTAAGCCTCTCCCAAGCAAACAAACTACCTCTGTTTTAAACATACTCAGTATGACTGTTTTCTTAGTTAATTTTCTATTTAGGATCTAGTGTGAAAGAGGCACCTGAGCTTTGACTCGGGCACCACTATGGTGGAAACCAGTAAAAATTCACGTAGTGCTCAGTGAATGTTGGGAGGAGTTTGGGAGCCTGTACTGTAAGAAGTACTTGTATGGTTTGGACAGGTCTTATGTATAGCTCTGCAGACTTCTAGGGCTCCAAGGAAAAGATCATGCACCATTTCCACTCTTTCCTGCTTGAAAAGGCAGACACATTAGATTCTGAGCTAAGAAAGGAGCTTTGCCTGTTCTGTCTTTCTAGTCCCCCTCTACAGAATAAACCACCAAATTATATAGGAATTTCATTCTCCTATTTTATTTTCATGCTGAAACCTCGGTAAAGTTGCCTACTTCCTAAGCAGTTATAGCACCTATGATATATATTGATCTGTAAATCATGGGCAATTACTGATCTGCATGGTACAATAAGCATCAGCTCTGGAGCAAGCTAGCTTGGCATGCCTTTGAAGATGAGGCAAGAGACCATGGAAAATGCAGAATGACCCTAGAGCAATTTCTTAAGTTTTTGCACCTTACAGGTATAAAAAGTATCATAATTTGCCTGCAAGGAGGTCTCTACACCCAGCTGAACAAAGCTTCAGTATCGTTAGGACTCATTTCATGTTCAATATCATACATCTTGCCTCACATTAGGTCTGTATCTAAAAGACTTTTTAATCACCTAAAATAATTTTGCCTGGCTCATTTTAGAGTATTTCTTCAATTGCCAAACTTTTACTGAATGATACTTTCTAGTAAGCTGTGAAAATTTTAATACCATCAAGTTTGAGGAACTTTGTTGCACATCAGAGGGCTGCAAGTATTACTTTTTGTTCCCAGTGCTGCAGCATGGACAAGGACTGGCTCACATAGAAGCAGGGGACTTGACAGAAAAGAATGACCTTCACAGCCTATGGTGCCACCTTAGATCCTACCTCTAGTTTCTGCACAGGAGGTAGCTGTTATGGTGACATTCATGTTGTTTAAAAAGGCAGGGAAAATACAATGACCAACAGCAGGAGTTGGAACAGGGCTTAGGGAAGCATGTTCATGATTAAAACACCTTGAAGCTTGATTGTACACTGTCATTTTCTGTTCATTCCCATTAATACCATTGCCCTTGGTGAAGATTAAAATGCTTTTGTGTTTTGTGGATAGCAAGACGTAGCAGATGGAAAAAAGTCTTTAGTTTCAAGCGTGGGCAGATTGACACCATCATGTGTTAAAAGTACTAAATCATTGTGCAATTCCAGGACTTCTCTGTTCACTTTAATAGGTGACTCTTAAGAAGTCGGAGCTCTACACTCCTGTGACATTCTAAAGGCGTATTTCATATGACATTTCAGAACACTTTAAATCTGCTGGTTGCAAAAGTGCTTTCAGATCCTAAACTGTTCTGCTCAGGAAAAAAGTTTCCAAGGCAGTCACAAACATAGGATGCTCAGTGTGCCTCCCAGAATACCAACCCAGTGAGAGCAGTTTTGCACATGGGTCTCTTTTGTAAGGCATAATCCCGTTGCACCTCTACGGTTTCTGAAGAGTCTTAGGGATGGTCTTAATGATGTCACTCTTGTATTTGGAGAACAAGATGAACATGGTGTGTTTTTTTTTTTTTCAGTCTGAATATTGACCTCTAGAAAAACTTATCTGCCTGAAGCTTAGAGCACAGAGTGATGTTCTCTAGTTCCCTGTTGGATTGCAGGCTTTCTGAGGAGCAAGGCCAGTGTCCCAGTAAAAGTGGTGGTACATGACCCAAAAGATCCAAATTTGATTCCTGTAAGCAAAGTGCCTTGGCTGCTGGCTTTCAGCTATTCTAAAAAAACCAAAACAAACCAAAAACCCAAACCCCATGCTCAAAAAACCCCACAAACAGGCTGGAAGAAGAGAAGTTCATGAATGCATGGAACTGCTAGGTCACTGTGGCAGTGAAGACTGTCTCTTGTATAATGCCTAATGATTGTTCTGCCTTCAGTATATCCCTGTACCTCTCACATGAGGGATAGCCAGTACTGGAAAAGCTTTATGGGTTGGGACATCTTTTAGCACAGCACAGGAGTGTGCAGTGACAGCAGTGATACTAACGTGGTAACTCCTCATATCGCTCAAGGACTTTAGTGAAGTAGTGGAACATGATCAAGGAATTTTGTTACCTCAGCACAACGTCATAGCCATTACTTCTAAACAACAACAAAAATCATACCATTCTGAAGCTTTCTGGTGCACCAATGAAGTAAAATAAGTGTTATTTACCGCCTTACTGTAGGAGGACTTATGCCATCTGTATCTCCAGAAGCCAAGTCATAGCAGCTCCCTCATGCATTTGAAAGAGAATATTGTTGGCTAAATATTGTCACGCAGGTAGTGCACTTGCTCTCATGCTTCAATATTAAATGATCCTGGAGAAACTTTGAATGGCAGTAACATGAGACATATGTATGGACTCTTTCTACTCTTAGGGAGTCAGTACAGGGTTCTCTAGCAGTAGTGTCTGTAGTGCAGAACTTGTCCAATTTTAGGTACCTCATGAACCTCCTAGGATTTTATTCCCCAGTAAAATATTTCCCCAATGACAAGCATTTTATGTCCTTCATTGCAAAGGAGTCAGAGTAGATGACTGCAGTGACCCTTTCTGACTTGAAAAATACGATCTTGTTGACTATGATTATGTTAAATTAAGAGTTCTTCCGTGGTGCTTAGTTGCCTTCCCCCCCCCCGAGCTAAATCACTTCTACAGTCACAATCTTCTCTTCTGAGCCACTTGAACTTTCCTTTCTATTAGTAGAGGTTGCATTCTATATATCTGATTATTCAAACATGCCATCTAACCACATGGAGCCCTATCTTCATTTTATAAGAGAAATTATTTTCATAATACAGTTGTGGAATGTCTTTACAGTATTTAAGGAAAAAAAATGTAACTTTCTGTTAAATAAAACAAGTACATGTAACTTTATGGCACAAAGTTGAAAGCATTAGCTGAGTCAATGTTTGGACTATGTTACAGGGGTGTTAATGAGAACTAACTTGCAAATTTTATGCACTTGAACTCATTAAACTGAACAGCACAATTTGTGCAGCAGTGGCTTATTTGCAAGGCTAGGGATTAACAGGAGCATGTGGAATAGCAGAATACAGATGCAATTTCTTCTGTAAATTCACATTGAGATCAGAACAAAGATGCAGAGCTTTCTGCTGACTCTTGCTAATGTGAATGTTTTTGCCTCTGACCGGGGTGTAAGATTTGAAAACACACTGGCAAAGAAACTAAGAGCTTGCATAGAGGAGATCCTGCACGTATTGGGAGGGGGGAATCTAGACGCAGACAGTTTTAGAAAGAAAATCTAAGTTAACACTCTTGGAAGATGAAAAAGCAAAGTCACAGAAAGGTGAGCTTTAGTTACAACTCTCTGAAACTAAATGGAAATTTCACTGGATTATTTGCAAAGCTGAAGAACATTAGTTATGGGAAATTAAAGATTATTAGTTAAATTAATTCAAGATTCCACAAAATACTAGACTAAATAACCTTGTACAGTGCCCTGAACAAATGCTGTGTCCCTCACAGACAGAAGGAGGTTGATATATAGGTAGGATTTGATTTCAAACAATCTGAATTGCAGCTTGTTGGTGCCACTACTTCTGCACTGTTTTCTCACCCTTAGAGGTGAGAATCTGCTAGGGAGGTCCCAGTTTAAAGGATGTCCTTCTGATTCAGAGACAGCTCTAGGAGATTTGAAAAGCAGAGGTTTCAAAACACTTACTGGGGGAAGGGTGAGAAGGTAGATGTTTTGGGATTTCTTTTTTTTTTTAAAAAACCTCTTGATTAAGAGCAATTTTCCTCAGCCTTAGCCACTCCAGGGACTTGAACAGAACTGATCCAGGAGAATCTGCAGTGATTTACAGTGAGATTTTTCTTCCCCCCCCCTCCAGAAAAATACTTTTTTGGGTCTCTTCTGAATTGCCATAATTTCTTAGTTTTCATAGCAATATTTCCACAATTAAAAAATATTGACAGACATCTGGAGATCAATCCAAAGTCTGTGGAAATCAATGAAAAAGCATGTGCTTATTTCTGTGGCCTTTGCAGCATGTCCGTGGAGAGCAGGGTCAGTTGTTCCATGAATTGTGTCCCACTATGGCACTTCCCAGGGAGGAAAGAAGTCTGGGGTGTCCCCACACCCAGTGCTAGCAGACTGTCTCAGAAAGTAGTATAATGAATTGGAAGAGAAAATACCATTTAAAAGCAAGCATTGCAAAGGGCAAAACTGTAGACCCCTGGAGAAGTGTGGCATGCTATTTCCTCAATCATAAGTGCTGCGTTGTTTTGCATTCAGAATTTGGAGCACTTCACTTGGAGCACAAATTCTCTAAAAGCTCATCAACTGAAAAAGTTATAGTTCAGAATCCTTTTCCACCCCTGCCTTGTAACAGGCTGCAAATAGTGCAGCACTGACAGACCCTTGCAGTAGCACATATTTCACATACTGGGGACAGGCACTGGTCAAAGACATGAATTAACTGACACCAAGCTGGTAGCTCTCCCAGGAGCCCAGCCCGGACCTCTCCAGTTCAATCTAGACCCTGACTCCTTGGACCAAGGACTCTCTTCCTGCTGTTTGCGTGGTTTAAACTGCCGCTATTGGCATGTTAGATTTTTTTTCAGTCGCACAAATGCAGACTTACCGCAACCTACTGGCTTCATCTCCTAGATACAAGCATCTAGCGGAGTGCTTATTATCACGGGACAGCAAGGACATGCCCACAGTTACAGTGGTTTTCTGTTCAACAGCGATGCGATACTTCTAGATGAGCCTGGCTTAGACAGTGGTGAAAAAAAGAGGTGGTTTGAGAGCTTTGGCAATTAAAATATTGAGAAGACAATGCTAGTTATTAGCATACAAAGCATCAGGCTCACAATTTCGGTAAGAGGAACTATTCAGCTGTGCTGCCTCAAAACGCTGAGTTCTGCAAGTGAAATCAATGCAGCTCCTGCGTTTCTTTCTCTGACAAGGATGAGACTCATCAGTTTTCAGACTGACAGGTGGAGCTAGAAGCAACACTATTTAGGGTAGCCTTAAATAGTAATAAGGTAGTACCAGATCCCCTCTAAGTGTCTCAGGACGTTGCTTATATTTAGCTATTCCAGCTGGATATTTCCATGCTGGGTGTCTGCTTTGGGCTGCTTTTTTTCCCTGAAGATGTCTGCAGCAGTAATACAGTCATTTCTAAGAACAAGATTAGGAAAAAAAATGGGTTGTGTTGGTGTTAAAAAATATTCTTGCAGCCACTTTACATAGGTATTCTAGTATCATCATTCCCCAGAGCAGGAACTCAAAATATGACAGAGGGGATTAGCAAGTCAGCAAGGCATGCTTTTTGCTATGCTCCTGAAAGTATACTTATGTTTGGTAGCAAGCCAATGCCTCTGGAAGTCTCGAGTTGTGTTTCACCTGTTGGAGCTGGGAGTTAAGTTTTCCTCATGAGTTTATCCTTATGGAAAAATATTCCAACTCTGGATACAGGATCATCTTTCTTCTCAAGCAGCCATGTAAGGAAGAAAGTGGGTATGCTGGCATTATGGCCTTTTCCTTTTTCCTGACACAGAGGCACTATGAAGAAGTAGTGAAGTGCATGGGAGATAAAAGTCCCAAGAAATGAAAAGCAAACAGCAATTTAGGATTGAGATTGCCTTTCCATTAGTTTATCTGAAACAGATTTGTCTCAGGAAGCAGTTTTGGAAGCTAAAACGTAGCTCCCAACCTCAGAAATCAGTGGCAAAATTTTTGTTGCTTTACCTCATCTGGCATCTAAGTCTCCACACATCAGCGTGAGCCTTTGTCTCTTCCATGCTTGGGCTTCGATGGAGCTTTTTACACCCTATCTTTTTCACATCCAGTGCAACTAGAAATAAAGAATGAATCAGTCTCACCCACTTAAAGATGCTTCCCTACTGGGCAGGGTCGCAAGATGTCAGCAAAGGGAGATCTTCCTCCCGCTACTGCCTGGGTGTGAGTTAGACTAAGGATAAGCGGAGGTCTCCGGTCTCAAGGGCCGTCAGGCCAGCCAGCACCTCTCACCAGCACAAAAAGTGATCCAAAGCACAGGGCTGAGGTTTACCTCACTGGTTCAGGAGAAAGTTTTAGTTAAACACCATAAATATAAATAAACACATAAGGAGATGGATATACATGCACACACACAAATATATATCTCTCCAAGTATCTTTTAGCAGCTGGGGTTTGTGGCCTCATATTCACGGTCTTGAATAGCCCAGGCAGAGCCTGCAAGCCTGCAAAACAAGCTCCAGTTTTCAAACAGCACAAGGGTTATATGGGCTATTTATGAATCTAAGAAACTGAAGCGCTGCTAAAAGAGAAAAGCCTACCTTTATAAGACCTCTTCTCAAACATAGGCCACTAAGGGGATATCAGGGTATCATTTGTTTTTCTATTTTGTCTGATGTCCTAGGTAGAAGCCATTCCAGAAGAGTTATTTTTCCACCCATTTCAAAGGAGAGATCAGTTTCTTGTGGCCTCTGAGTGATTTTTTTTTCCTTTTTTTTTTTTTTTTTCTTTTTTTTATTGGAAGTGGCTTTTTTAGTGCAGGGCTGGAATGCAATGTTCAAGTGAGGCCTGCGAGCAGCTCGGAAGGCAGTTTTAATACCCCGAGTACATACCATGCAGCAGCAGCAGTCCCAGACACCATTGTCGGTGCATTAAATTAATTCTAGGTGTTCATCTTAATTCTAGGTCTTCATCTTAGCTAGATGCCTGTAAGACTCTAAAAAGTGACAGATAGTCCAAATGCCTTCCCCAAAATTCAGTACTCGCACAGCAGCAAGGAAGCTTTTGTTTAGCCTGAGATTCCAGTTTAGGCTGCCTCCAGCGATGAGTGCAGGGCACCTCGTGCATTGGCATTTACATCAGCTCAGCAGCACAGTTACTTCCCTTCGGTGAATTTTAGAGCCTGCTTTACTGCAGCAAGAGCAGCTATGTGGATTCTTTTAAATAAATCTCATGTGAGGGATTTGCTGGCACCTTATTTAGACTAGGGGTGAAAAGTATCCCACCCTCAAAGCTCAACACATTTACCACCAACATAGGCACCATTTAATGCCATTAGCGCAGTTTTGACTAAGAAATTTATGTAAAAAAACACATACACTGTGTGGGGACACATCACAGATGAGCATTAAATGCATGCATTGAACAACTCAACACTGAAATGAGCTTACATTTAGTATTAACTAGCTTAAGTCGGAGCCCTACTACACAACAACTAGATAGGTCGTCTCTTCTGCTCTGTGTGGTTTCACTCAAATGCAACAATTGAATGAAATGAGTGTTCTGGGGTTCATCTGCTGCTGAAACAAGCTGTGGGGAAAATACTTCATTTAAGGGTAACTTTAGTTTCATGCTCACTCAGAAGATGAGTTTAACCCAATTTCTTTTTAAAGCAACTTCCTCCCTCCTTCCCCCAGTTCCCCCCACTCTCTACTTTCCGCTTTGGTGCTGCAATACCAAAGGAAGCTGTTTGAATGGTATTTTTTGCCTTGTCTGAAATTGCCGTGAGGAAAATCTGTTGTCCCAGTGAGAATAAGGCCAATTTTGCAGACTCTTGGAAAATCAAATAATTTTTGGACAAAGCCCTAAACTTCTGGGAGTTTTTCCAGGTTTGGACTTTTGTTTGTGCATTACTTGGGGAAAACCAGAAAAAAGGCATGGGTTGGTATGCAGTTCTTGATCCCGTATGCCATGATATCTTAATTAAACTGTACCTTTGTTTGCTTAAGCCCTGAAGTATGTGGGACTGAAAACTTAGCTGAGACCTATTTATAGGGTAGCGTCACTGGTCTATGCAAGTGTTAAGTTAATCATTCTGACTGTTGCCTAGTCTATCGGCTATGTGAAGCAAAACTCCCCTCCAGCATTTGTCCCTGTACATAGGAGTCTAAATAAACAACATCAACGCCGCTGTCCTCCATTTCTTTCCTGTGTTTTAAGTACATGGGCCAGACGTGTCCATCAAAGAGACCCAATGGGTCAGGAACAGTGTAGTTACGTGTACTTCTCTTCCTTTTGCATTCATTGTATGGAACTGCCAAGTAGTAGCGTATGTCAAATAGGTCTATCAGTGGTTTGTAATTATAAAGCAGGAAGCCTTCAATGACCAATATATGAAATACCCTGTCTCTTGCCTAGGCTTTCTACTCATTGTTACAAAGGAGGTTTTTGCTGGATTTCCGCTGCCTCCCCCTTACCACCTCTTTTTTTTCCCACTCCCTCCGAGATGTCCCTTGCTGAAGGACAGTAGAAAGGGGGTCTTACAGCTCTGCTGCCTTTCTTGGGGACGCATCCTTCCACACTGGACACCTTTGCGTCAGCTTTTTCCTGCTCAAAGCTTTGCTTTGCTCAAAGCTTTCTGAAAGCTGTATTGATTCAGTGTTTCCACGGTGGCTTGCAGAGGCATGAAACCAGTATTTATATTAACCTGAGGCATATTAATTTTGCATCTATAATGAGTGGTAAAAGTCTGATCTTTAGCAAAGATACAGGAGCTGTCTGCAGATCCAGAACGTCACATTATTTTGTGACGTTTGGACGATCAGTTGCACAGGCCCAGGAATTAAGCACATGAGAGCTTGAATCCCGAATTGTCAGTATTATGTCCTTCACTGATAGTCAGGATGCCTTCATATCCAGGTGAGAATTTCCAAATCCTAGGCTTTTTAAACATTTTATGGCATGCCATTACCAAAAGAGTTACAAAAATACCTTGAAAAAAATATTTCTTTATGGAAATTTTCCCTCAACATATTTCTATGTTTTTATATAAGAAAAGATACAGGTGATTTTGAAAAGAGCTTGAACCTTTTTGAGCAGTGGGCTTAAAAATCTGTTTAGAAAGGAAAAAGGTTAATTGCTTTACTAGTTTGATATAGAGTATTTAGTAATTTTCTTCCTATGATACGGGAAGAGAGCATCTCCTTGCCTTTTTGCACCTCCAGAAAATCATAATCTGACTTGCAGTGTCATTCACACAAGTTTGCATGAATGTTCAAGGGTACTCTCAGTGAATTTTAACTGTTAAAGAGAACAGTTTTAATATGAATACAAGCACAAGGATTGTGTTTACATGCTCGTAACAAATGAATGACCGTTCTGAAGTCCAAGCGTATCTACACAAATAGTTAATTAGCAGCCAGAAAAAATACATACATTTCAATATTTAACCTTGAAGTCAGGTTGGTGTAAAGCTCTGAAGTAATGTCAGATTAAAATGTTATCCAGAAATTCTGTCTTGAAATGGACCACAGTGAGCTGTGGTTGACAGCGGGAGACTTTGGTCCTAGTTTGTTCTGCATCTGTTCTTAATTCTGCTGCAATTTATTATATAACCTGAGAAAATTTCCGTCATTCTGGGGTTCCTTGCCCACCCTCCTATGCTGAGATACAAGGAGAAGGCTTTATTAATCTCAGAGAAATTCTTAAAGTCCTTGAATAGAAGAAGCTATACAAGTGCAAAGTGTGGATGACAAAAAGAAAATTCTCTGGGGAGAGAGTAAGAGAAGGGGCAGGTGGAGAGGAGTTCCTGCACTCCTGCAATGCGTAGTTCTGCAAGTGCTTCTGCAGGATAGGTAGCTCTCAGAAGTCTGGCTAGAGTCAAAAAGATGCTCATTTGTGACTGAAGTAAGCTTTGCAGTCAAGGTGGATAAGAGAGAATAAGAATTTAAGGGGATGTAACAGCAGCTGTACAACGAGACACTGGAAGAAATGGGGCTCCCCAGTTAGAAAGCAAAAGGTAGAGGGAAGATATGATCAAGGTTTACACATCATTAAGATGGTGGGCAAAATAAACACAGAGATCATTGAATGCTACAGTATGAGGCCACTTGATGAAACTAGTATAAGACTGGCTTAAAACAGATACAAGCAAGTATTTCTTTACAGAATAGGTAGTGAAATCCTGAAACCAGCTGCTAGAGTTTTAAAACACAGGCAGCATCAGCAAGTTCAAAAAGTATTTACACAGGTTTATGGATAACAGATCTACAAATGGATTTTGAAAGCAGAAGGCAGGGATGTGCCCTGTGACATCCTTAATACAACAATTCTCAAGGAGGAGCGGACCACAGAGAGCAGCTGGGCTGGCACGCTCTCCCAAAACAGTATCTCCTGTTGCCACTGTCGGAGACTAAGCACTTGGCTAAGATGGACTGCTGGTGTGACCCAGGAGGGCATTTTGTATGCTCCTGTGCTACAGGGAACAAATCACACAGTCACTGCCGTAAAATTTTACGTGCTGATGTTTTTCCTATAAGACGCCCTTTCCTTATTAGCTGCAGGCTTCCAAATATCATGAGATCAGGACTAACCACTATCCTGAACATATGCTACTACTGCCCCCTCAAGAAAGGAGGTTTCATTTTTTTAAATTCACATTTTCAATTAACTGCTACCAAGATTCTTTTTATTTGCTTTCTGGTGTGAGGTTTCAGAACACACCTGCTTAACATTTTCAGACTTTTCTGCATAATCAGGGTGGCTGAACACACACTTCCATGGGCTTTCAAGCAAAGCTGCGATTCTCGGAGTGTCTGCTGCTCTCAGTCAAGACTGCAGTAAAGGTAGCAAATGTCAAAAAAATTGCAGTAAAGTCATGAGAGATGGCAATACTTTTGTGACTAAACAAGACTGCAGCTGGCTCTCAGCCATCTAAATGATTTTATATGCATTCAGCTTCCACAAAACAAAAAGACTTCTGGAATTGATCTATTTCAAAAGTCTGCATCAAAGAAAAACAACCATTACAAGTGGCACTTGAAGTCCCAGCACAGGTATTAAAAGAAATGAATAATGGCACTAAAAGTCTGTTTTCCTGGCAGAGGACCCCTTTCACCACAGTCACGGCAGTATGGGGTGGTTTTTCTTGAGGCTGAACAGATGAATTGTGTCTTAACGTCTATCAGTTAGAAAATTCTGCAACAGGGGTTGACCACCCAGACTGATGTTGGTGAACCAGAGAGCAAAATCTGGTCAGGTACGTTTAAGTTTAATGTGATTCTTAAGTTGTTGGCTTATGTTTTATTCTGCTTCTGCCTGGCTCATGTCTTTTGCAAGAGCACTTTGCCTGGAAGGCACAGTTCTGTGCTTGCTGGGCCATATGATAGGTAGCCATCATAGGGTGTCCGTGTCACTTGGCAGCAGGGATAGACAGCTCTCATAAGAAAGGTGATAACAAACACACACCTGCTTGTTCAGAAGTCTATCAAAATTTCAAGCTAGAGCCATTCAAAGTGTTGGGGTTTTTTTTTTTGGTTGGTTAGGGGTTTTTTTTGTGGGTTTGTTTCATTTTTTTTTAAAGAGTCACCCAGACTCCTAGGAGTAATTTCTAAAGCATAAAAAACCTAATCTGACGGTAGCCAAGCAGAGGAAAAGTTAGACCCGTCTCACTGTAAACAAATACTTTAGCTATACTGCTGCACTTTAAAACATCCTTATCAAAACCCCTGTAGGACCAGAGTGTTCTTCAGAAGAGCTCTACCGACCTGAACATGCAGCCTTGATATCATAAGTCCCTCGGTTAAGAGGGCTACACGTTAAGTCACTAAAGCAAGGTGATGTGCAGCCTACTTGTGCCCAAGCACAGAGTGGCTTATTTTAAGGAGTTGAGCTATAAGATAGGTTCTTTGCCTATGTCCCCAGGTGACATAAGGAGCACAGGTAGCCAGGAGGTTATCTGGACATCCAGTGGGTGCGTTGATGCAGTTTCCAAGTTTTATGATGCTCTATGTAGAGCAATCCTAGTTTTAATGCGAGAAGTCCCATATCTACTAATGAGAGCTGCACACTAGGAAATAGGAGCCTGAGGGCTATCGATGATAGTTTGCTCCTTGTGTGGTCTCAGCAAGTCGTTCGTTTGCTACCTCAACTTCTCCCAGCCCCTGAAGAAGACAGTACCTTTTTATTTCCTGCTTCTTCTTTCTTTATGGTAAGAACCAGCAAGCCCCAGCAGAGATTAGAGGAGTCTCTCTACCGTTTGCTATAAGGCAAACAAAAAAGATGTGCAAAAATCAGCTGATGTTTGTATACTGACGAGTGCCTTGTTTGCAGTGCACCATATGGATGCAAAGTTTTCGTCTGGCATATTCCTACAAGCAGATGCCTGAAGGAGCAACTGCTCATCTGAAGTTTTTACTAGAGGAACCTCCCATTTTGTTTACGCCACAACCTCCTCCTCTTTCTCCTCCTTCTCTAACATATGGAAATTAAATGTAGTTATGACTCAGGGGAATGTTTGTCCTTAAAATTGAAGAGCTTTCTCTGAATGCACTTTCTGTGAGGAGTTTTCTTTGTCGCCTTTCTTACAAATCATTTGTATAGTTTGCATGCTTCTATAGTTTATATTTTATATGTCAGCAGAAAGCCATTTGCTTGTGCTACTGTTATGGGCCACTGATTCTAGAGACAGGTTTGCCATCTTGGTTGGCTTCAAGACCAAATCAAGGCTTAAATATCAGCCTAACTGAATGGTTTGGTTCTCCCACTTTGTATCTGCAAGGAACTTTGCTTTTGCGAGGGCAACACAATGCTCAGTGAAGGTTACACGAATAACTAATTGTGGGTCAAATATTAATTTCACACTATAGTTTATTAACTGCTGTGTGGCAACAGCCATATGTTTGCATGTTCTTACCCTGCGGAAGATGCAAGGTAGCCTTGATGGGAGGTGGACTTCCTTCTTTATTTGGGAAAGACTATGCACACAGCAGCTAGTGCAAAGAAAATGGGATGATGTAGTGCCTATCCAAATTTGCCTGGCCCTAATTTGTTTGGGCTCCTCATGTCTTACGATGTAGTTGTCATTAAGGAATAGATGTCTTACTCTGAAAGCTAGTGACTTGAATTCAAGTTTCCCATCTGTCACATATTTCTTGTAGAACCTTAGATCAGTCACTTCACCTCTAACATGATTATTAGAATATATTTTTATTTCAACAAAGCCTGGGAAGGATAAATGCTTTCCGACCTTTAAGTAGTTGAATATCACTGCAGTGGGAGGCTCCACAGGTGAGCATGTCAGCTTGGGTTATAATTGTGTAAAAATGGTTTGGAGGAAATAAAAGATATACCAGCATATACCATATAGAACAAAGTGTATTTAGGGTTGCTGAGGAAATTCATTTACTGGGAAAAAAAAGTAGATGAGATTTCATTTACTGCTATCTACCTCCTTGGCCTCCAGATTAGTTTTTCTCAATATATTTTAATGTCAAAATAATTTTCTTGCATTAAAAAAGAATCTTTCTGCAGTGCTCCCCAAAGAGTTAGGCTTAGCTTTAAATGCCTCCCCCCTGCCCCCATTCTATTTGCCATGCACACAGGGAACCTTTGTTTCCGCTTTAACTTTTTTTCCTTCCATTTTTTTTCCCAATTGTTTTGTTGACCACTTCCAGATATCACACAAACCACCAGCAATTCAGAAACCACAGGCTGAGAAACATCATTCTAGAGCTACTGCAATATCGGAGAAATGTTTGGAGGGGAGAATATGGGAAAAGCTCCTGTTTCCCATGGGAGACAAAGCCAACAATCAGAGTATTTTTAGCTAAGGAGGTTGTTTCTTCACCTCTACCTTCACCATCTTGTCCAAACATCTCTGGCAGTATCAAAGTCTCAAAGTCAAGTTTCCTGTCCATTCACCAGGCACCTCACAGGCACCAAACAGAGCATGTTCTCTGCAATGAATCTTGAAGACAGTAGGCTTCAAGGAGTCCACTACTCAGGCGCCTTCACTATGTCCTACAAAACATACCCCAGTGCTCCTGCATTTCCTCCCACCTCACTGTTGAGGCATTTTTTTTCCCCAAAAAAAACTCATTAGGCACACAAGCCTATACATGGCTAGGACATTGTGGCCTGAAATACCTTCAGTGCAGCATGTTCAAAGAACAATCTAGTGAAACACCACAAACACAACCAGAAAAAATTACTGGGACTTATGCTGCTAGGAAGTCTGTGCAGTTCAGAGGATGGGACCTTGATGCTTTCAAAGACAACTGTTTCTAGAAGAAAAAGTGCTGTCACTGGGGCCCTGGATGAATAATTCCCACAGAAAGTATTTCTGTAGCCTCAGCTGGATATGGCATATCTGTGTTTCCAATTTAAGCATGTTTGTGTTAAAGAGCAGATCAGCATCCCTGGATCCCTGCGCAAACAGTCTGGATACTATAGAGCCTGCTATAGTACAAGTTTTTGTCACTACTAAATCAGTAATTTGCACTGGGGTTTAGCAAGCAAAACACCAGTAATGGCAGTAACGCCAGTTGGTACTGCCTCAGAGCAGAGGGTTGACACGTTTGGTACCCAACCCAGGAATACACCAGGACCCTTCTGAAAAGTGCGACGCACGTTGGCTTCTGATAAAAGTAGAACATTCTGCTCTTTATGTGGCGAGGGGCAGGCTCACACACTTGCTTTAAAAAGTCTGGAGGTTAGAAAATGTTTCATAATGGAATGTAGGAGGCTCAGCAAGTTGGTTTAAAGAAAATGTTTTTCCTCTCAATCCATTTTAAACTCTCTCCCTATGTTTTTCCCATTGGCACTGAAGCACTCAT
This sequence comes from Calonectris borealis, assembly GCF_964195595.1. Lineage (NCBI taxonomy): Eukaryota > Metazoa > Chordata > Aves > Procellariiformes > Procellariidae > Calonectris > Calonectris borealis. The sequence goes on along the minus strand of NC_134312.1, from coordinate 70,769,168 downwards.
CTGAAATAGCTCTCCCCTGTAGAAACTTCTGTCCCAGAGAATGATGTGGTTGAGAGAACATTTTTATGCAATATCCCAGTGGTACTTATTAGCCCTTAGATGCATACCTGATGCCCTATTCCTATGGCAACAAAGTGGGTGGAGACATTAAGCCTGCCTGTGAGCATCAGGGTGCATGAGAATTAAGAATGCCTCCTTTCAAGAACCAAGGTTATAGACAGAAAACTAGTCGGAAGTCACTACAAAGCAAGGAGCTAGGTAAAAAGCGTCCCTACTTTTACCGTAAGTGTGAAGATTTACTAGTAACGAATACTATGTACACACCCTGCTCCGCATAGTTGTTTAGCCAGGACAGCTTAAGCCAGGTGACATCATTATATCTGCCGTGCAGGCCAAAGGACCTTCCCCCAGTATTACTGCCTGCATACACAGTGGCTTTGTAGCTATAGGTATGTCAGGGAAGATGTGCAGAATATTTTCTCCTAATGGACAAAGATGAGCAAGCACAACCTTAGACGTACATTAAACCTAATTCATCTTCAGCACATTGCAACGACAGCCAGCTCCGAGATGAGCACGTCCTGCAAAGAACTGTGCTGGCATTCCCAGAAGACAAGGAAATTACTCTGGAAGAAGAAGGGATAGTGTTAACTTGTAGCATAAGGACTATTATAGAATACGTCTCTGTACATCTGTCCTGATTTTAAACCTACTCTTTTATGATTTAGTTGAATTCCTTTCCAGGTATTTGCCCTTGCTCAAAATACAGCTCCAAGAGCTCGAGCTGTGTATCTTCCATTTCGCACATCAGGGATCCAGATATAAAACACAAGCTTACAGTATTGCCTGTGTGGGATCAAATGACTTGTCTACATGTGGAACTGTCAAAGTGAAGTTTTGCATCCTGATTTATAAGCCACCATGATCATACTCCCTGTTTGGAGGGGCTTCGATGCCTTATGCAAGTTTTCTTACAATTTCTGCATCAAGATTTGTAGGGGTGGTTCAAGATAATGAGACAGAGTTTTCTTTAGCTAGAGCTCAGGACTATGGAATTACACTTCATTATCACTTCAGATAACGTCACCAGGACTGTCAAGACCAGCACTGAAATGTGTAGAGACTGAACTCAGTAAAAGAGGCAGTTTCTTAGCTGAACCTGGTGAGAGAGAGTGCTGTATCAGAAGCACGGCAAAGTGACATTAATAGTTCAGACTTTCTGACACCAACTTGCATCTTGTACTATTCTTCAGGTCTTCCCTTCTCTAGCATAGGTCTGATTGAACCTATATACAGCATACCAAGTGTCTTATTGAGACAGGCTTTGTGTCTTTAGGGAATTCACATGCTGCTAAATTCAAAAGGTTGTCCATATTTTCTAGACAGCACATGATGTTTACATGCATGGGCTTTTGGTGGCTGCTGGATGAAAATATAGTACCAGCAGCTAACAGCTAGTTACTAGATCACATAGTAGGATCTGGCATTCAAGGGAAGTAGGATTATCAGATCCTGAAAAAAAGCTTTCTGATTTGTTGTGTATCCCATAGGAACAGCATAACATTTTTCTTGGAGAAGGGCCACTCACAAATGAGTCAAGCCAAAAGTCTAGAAAAAACAACAAAAAATCCTACTGACTAGTTCAGGCCCAAGTGCTAAACCCTCAGTACAGAACGTTTTCTACCTAGGAAGGTTTCTCAGTGCTTTCCATTGACTGCAGCCAGACACCACCTCTGTTTTCATGGCATCAAATCATTCACATCCCTTTAAAAAGCAGTTTTTCCTCAGATCTGTGTGTTGCTTGGGTCAGACAAGCAAAAAAGGCCGGTCTGTGGTAAGGAAGGGCTGCATCTCTTCACCTGAGAGCCCCCTTGCATGCTTTCCCTCACTGTCGTTGCTCTCCTCAGCCTCCTCGTCAGCTCCTATGTCCAGTCCTTTCCCCAGCTCCCCTGTTATTGGAGTTACCACTGACACCATAAGGAAAGTCACATCAAGCTGGGCACAAGCAATGCAAAGTCAAGTAGGACGCAACTGTTTACCCACTCCTGCATATTTCACTTTCTGCTCATCATTTTCTGGTCTCCCTTTTCTCTGCCCTGGTTGGAAACCCCTGTCCTCCCACCCTCTCAGTCTGCGCTGTGCCTGGCACGCAGGGGAGCAGATGGCCCGGCCGGGTTAGCCCCAGGGAGGGGGACAGAAAAGCCTTGCCTTGGCATGTTAGGGCTGCAGCTCTGATGCCGGGTGAAGTGTAGGCCAAAAACCTAGTTCTTTGCATTGTGGGTCCTAGGATGAAGCTCTTATTTAAGTGTGTTTTGCCACACAGCTTTGGCCACATGATGATCTCTGGACAAGTCCTTTCTCCAAGCAAGGAACCCTATGGGGGAAACGCTGTCACAAAGCACTTTGAATCTGCAGTGGATCCATAGCACATGGAGGCACACCTGATCTCCAGGCTAGGAAATAAAGCGGACTCAAGTAGTCTGTCCACTGTGCTCTGGGGATGTCCAGAGTTTGCACCCAAGAGCAGACTGGCATCTAAACAGCATGGGCAGGCAGCAAGCCTGCCAGGCCACAATGCTCCATCAGTAGTGCAGACACAGCATGGATGGAGCAGCAGAGCACCTGAAATCATGGGCAATGATCCTGACTCGTGGGGCAGGAGCTTAGCCGAACTCCAATCTTTTCAGGGCTGGGGACCGGATGAAAGTTGTGAGAACTTTTTCAGGCTGGGGTGTCCAGCAAAGAAGCGTTCAAGCTTTCCTGCTCTAGAAGTGCCCGTTTGACAGGCTTGATGGCATTCAGTGTACATTTTTGTTCCTACATTCATCATTCAGCGCTGCCCATGGCAGCAGCATGAGACCCACACGGCTCACAGGCTGCCAAGGGTAGGACTGAGAAGGGGAAGGAGGACGCTGCAGGACAAAAGACAACCCCTCCCTGATCTTCCTACCACTGTAGCTCCCATCATGGTAGTGTGCTGTGCTCTCCCTGCAAGCAGGGGGTAGTCCTTCCCTCAGCCCTTGATGGACCTTATAGGACCCACGTGTAGGCAGGATCAGGCCTATCAGCTGGGACAAACTAAGTTTAAAAAAAAAAAAATAAAAATCAAGGCAATGCAAAAAAAGAGAAGCTGCTGAGGGCACATGTGCTCATAAACACACACCACAATGAATCAGGATCATTTAGGAAAATCTCCTAGATCATCCCAAGGGTTATTTGACTACAATATGCAGACATAAGCTCTTATTTGCATTAACCTAAGTTGTATGGCTGGAGCTGAATATAACTCTTAAGTTAGATCACATCAGAGTTTTCCCATTAAGTGGTGAGGGTGCACCTTGACATAGATTGGATTCTCAGCTTGTGCTCCAAAGCATGTAGGAAAGCGTCCTGGTTTTGGCTGGGATAGAGTTAATTTTCTTCCTAGTAGCTGGTGTAGTGCTGTGTTTTGGATTTAGTATGAGAATAATGTTGATAACTCACTGATGTTCTAGTTGTTGCTAAGTGGTGCTTACACTGGTCAAGAACTTTTCAAGAAGCTGGGAGGGACCATAGCCAGGACAGCTGACCCAACTGGCCAATGGGGTATTCCATACCATATGATGTCATGTTCAGTATATAAACTGGGGGAGGGGGCTGGGGAGCAGCGATTGCTGCTTGGGGACTGGCTGGGCATTGGTTGGCAGGTGGTGAGCAATTGCATTGTGCATAACTTGCTTTGTATATTCTATTATTATTACTACTATTTTACTTTATTTTATTTCAATTATTAAAGTGTCTTTATTTCAACCCACAAGTTTCCTCACTTTTACCTTCCTGATTCTCTCCCCCATCCCACCGGAGGTGGGGGGAGTGAACAAGTAGCTGTGTGGTGTTTAGCTGCTGGCTACGGTTAAACCACAACAGAAGGGCATTGGGAAACAACTGATAAAGGAGGATACTTGGAGCCTTGGGTAAAGTATAAAATAAGTTAGGAGCAAAGCTAGATAAATAAGAGAAAATGTCTGGCTTAGGTGGTGGGAGGAGCCTTTGAAGTGGGATTGCAAGAAGTCTCTAAAGGTCTGACCCCACGCCGTTCAAACGGGCATTCACATCGGGCTTGTCTACCTTAATATAGAAGGGTGGGTATGAGTGCTTCCCATCAGGGATCAGACTGGGCGGGGGGTCTGGCTGCCAGCCTCAATACATGGCTTTATAGGGTGCTTATACCTCTGAGTTGCTCTTCCTCCATCAGCAGACAAGAGGCATCTGCTGAATCTAACATTTCTGGCCTGAATATAGGTAGAGATTGCATATGGGAAGTAGTCCATGTATAGTCCTATTACAAAAAAATACACTTTCTTCGTAAAAGCCATTTTTCAAGAGCAGGTTTTCATTAAATTGAGTTGAAATGGATTCCTTTGCTTCAGTTAGACTAACTCCAGAAGAAGAAACACTTCTAGCCCAGGAGTTGATCATGAGTGTCTAAATTAACAAAGAGCACTTTGTTCTCTAGAAGTGTTTCATGTTCACATACTTTTTTTTCCTCAAGGACAAGCAAATCTTTTAACATTTATTGCAAGTTTAAAAACCAAAACATTCAACCCCTGCAATACCACCCACTCCAGCTCCACACCAAAAAAAAAACCCTCCAAGAAATCAAAATCATTGTACTAATAAAAGGAAAACCACAGCAGCTAAAGCACCTGAACTTGCTTAGTCATGTTCTTGAGCAGAGACCACTAATTAAAAACAAAATTGATGATATGATACTTTTATATCTTATCACATCAGAAGGATAGATGCATACACAACCGTTCACAGAAATGGGCTTGGAACCTCACTGGCCACAGTTCAGGATTTATTAAAGTCACACTCCTACAAGATAAGATAAGGGATGCAAATAATCCGGATTGAGTATTTGAAAGGGATAGGAGTGAATTAAAGCTTTAGACTAGATTTTCCATACATGAAGCATCTTATCCCAAGGTTTGTATACCACAGCTTTATGAAAAGCATTAGCAAGAAACTACAGTTCCAGGCTTAGAAGTACCTAAGTGATCTAAAACCCTCTTTTAAACCCATCAATAACAGCAGTACTTGGTTCCTCAAGTGGGCAACCAGTGGGCATTCACAGCCCTGCCCGTTCCCATTTCAAGCTCCTGCACCCAGGAAACAACTCCCTGGCAGAAACCACCAGCAGCAGATTTTGGAGCTCCACAAAAGATCTGGTATTTTCAGCGCACCCTGTTTCCAACTCCACGCAGTTACAAAAGTTGACCATAAAGTGATTTTCTTATTTAAAGAAGTCATTCTTCATTTTTGCCTCTGTTTAAGATCTTATGCAAGATGAAATGTTAAAACTGACAAGCTTGAAATAAAATATCAGAACATTCCTTGACCTCGTCATCGCCATTAGCTTTTTACTTTTTTGTGCTATGAAAATATTTTTTAAAAATTCAGCATATTCCCATGAAACTTGTTGATTTCCATGAATTGGCATTTTCCAGGAGAAAAAGAAATGTTAGCTGGAAGTTTTTCAAGCAGCATTTTACACAAGAAATGCAAAGCAGAAAAACTGCCCCAGCCAGTCCAGTCTGAAATCCCCAAAGGCTGCTTCTTTGCTCCTTTAACGCTGGCCAGAAGATAGAGCCTTCCCTGAATTCTCTCCTGCAGGATTATGTAATGGGAAATACTGCTTCTTACTGCTTCTCTGGTTGCTTTACACTATCATAATTGTATATATGTATTACATTAATGGAACTGGTGTAAATGAGGGGAAGATATGAAAATGCCTATTGCATATCCAGACACAAAATCATTATCTGCTTCAAGAGACACACTGTAAAATAATTTCTGTTGCTACAGCAACAGGCACTGCACATAGCAAGATTATATTTATTTTATACATGTACACATATAAATGAATATATTTATATATAAAAGTCATACTAACACATTTAAAAAGGAAATGGCAAATAAATCAGGTGGCTACAGCAAGCACAGTATTTGAGCGTATGATAGATGAATACCCAGACAGCAAGGAGTTTGAGTTCCCACAAAACATTGTTGTATTTACTAGCCACATCCCTCTAGTGCAAAAACTCTGACTCTTGGATTTGGCATTTTTCGTAGTACCACATCCCCAGACAGTTACCGATTTCTGTGCAGGGCTCTTACCTTTGTAGCATGACTCCTTCCCAGCTTTCTGACCCTGCATCCCCGTGGTGGTAGTTGCGATGTACATCCATTTCCAGCCAAAGCAGAAGTAAAGCAGAAGTCCACCCTTTTAGGGGTGAACCAGGCCCCAGCCAAGTGCTACAAGGCAGGTCTTCTACTGCTTTAGCAGAGCTCCACGGTCCTTACCCTGCCTCGGGCAGGTAGTTGCTTCCACTTCAGGCGCACAACCAGATGCTTCATTCCTTGTCCATAAAAACCAAAAGTTTTGTCCCTTGTTAAGAGGGCAAAGTGGCAGTGGGATTTATTTAGCTCTCCCAGAAGAAGTTACAAGAAGTGGAAGTGCTAGACAGGGGCCGCAGCTCCCTAACAGCCTTGTAGTCCTCTAGGTTCTTTCATCATGCTTCCTGTTTCATCTCCAGATACTGAATTACTTTAAGTTTCCTCCTAGGACTTGCACCACACTAATTTCTGAGCAGTTTTTCCACTTGCCAGAGAACACGCTTTCCAAGGTTAGACTAACGTAAGCAGCCCAGGGCTTGTAGTTTACAGGGAGTGCTGCAATCAGCTGATCTCCATCACCTGGTCCCCTGTTTCCCCTCAGCCACTGACTGCATTTCCCATCAGGGCTTTGTCCCGGGCTGCTGTCAACCATCCCTGGTGGAGAGGGTGATGGAGAAACAGCTGCCCTGGGGCCAGCTAGTGCAAGTGAGAGGGCAGATACAGTGGCAGAGCTTTCAGCAGGGGCTCTGCAAGCTCCTTGGCAACTCTTTTTACTTGACAGGTTACTCTGGAGTGAAGCTGATGGAGAGGGAAGACCATGCTATAAGCACACATCATACTTCATGATCCAAGCCCATTGAAACAGATAGGAAGTAAATACCAGCATATCTGAGTATGGAACAATTTGGGAGAGACTGTTAGCAGTACTGATACTTTTGCCATGTGCAACCATGGGCTGTCCGGTTCCAGCTACTGAAATTGAGAATAATATACCTGAATGGTCAACCAGAGCCCCGAGTACGTTCCTACATCCTGTGAAAAACAGCATGCCAAATAGTTACTATGGTGCTGAAATACAGTTTTAAAGCTGGGATTTAATTTCTTACTCTTGATGAGGAACATCATTTATCTAAACATATATTTTCAAAATTACAAGCGATGATCTATGAGTAAAAGCTGAATTTTGATGATTTACAGCTACATTTGATACTGGCCTTGCTAATGACGTGATGTTTTTATCAGTGTAACCTATGAGTTATCCAGCAAAAACACAATCTTTCAGCTGCTAATAGCTGAAGGAGAGTTTATCAGGGAAAGTTTATCAAATGGTGCCCTTCAACAGAGTAGAGAGGAATCCTTTCTGCTTGTGCAGAAACTCCATGCAAGTTATCTCAGGACGTGGGCACTACCAGCCTATGACACAGTATTTCCAATGGGCTGCAGATTGGAGAAGCAGGTTATATATTGAAAACTTGCCAGTATTCTGCTTCAGTTTTTCATAGATCTTCATGGTTTCATCTGTCCTATTTTTCATTTTTGCAGATAGACTTAATTGGCTTGCAGCATATAGGTTAGATACTGCTGCAGCACACAGGAAAACATCTGCTTGAGAGAGTCTATGCAGAGATGTCATATACCATATGGGCCATGGGTTTTAAAAAAAAAAAAAAGAGAGAGGAAAGAGAAAGAAAAAGAGAAATGGTGTAACATTTCCAAGATGGAGATGAAGTAGTCTTCCCATCACTACTTTGCCTTTGTTTTATTAGATTTGATATTTGGGCATACAGCCTTGTACAAAGGGTCAACAAACGGCCTGTGCAATGTTTATATCCTATATCGTTACACTAGGAATTGTGGTGCTCCACTGCATATAAGCAAATTTCACCTTTTGAAATGCCAAGAAAGGAGGTGGCTTATAAACCTCAGAGAGAGACTGTTTCTTCAAAACTAAAGAAATAAAAGGGAACTGTTTTCTAACTAATCTTAATATAAAACTATTCTCTTGTGTAAGAGATTTTGCTCTTAAAAAAGTATCTCAAACTGTTTCATATAACTTGGTCAGAAGAGAACACAAAAAAATCTATTTCAATTGTGTTTATCAAAAGTTTCAGAACATGCTAAAATAGTTTGGAAGTCTTGCAAGAACACACTTTCTAATGAGATTTGTGGGGCTCTTTGCTTCTGCTTGAACTGGAGCATAAAGGGGAAAAAAGAGGCACAACAAAGTTTAAGCAGAGTTTGCTGAGCCTGAAATAGGTTTGGCTTGAGATGGGAATATAGTTTTGTTTCATCTGTATTGTCATGTTAATTTAGACATTTTATGAACAACATTTGTCCCTGCTATATGTCCATTGCACAGAATACCAGTTAGGTGTATCATGGGTACATCTCCCTGTGTATTTTGTTACTGTATTTTATTGGAGGGTATTTTGTAAATGTTAGCACATTTGACATAGCTTTACAGGATTCCTTTATTACAGAGGAAGAAATAAACAACGTTTAGCAAAGCAGGTGGTGCAGTCAGATGTATATTCCTTTAAGAATAAATCACAGTGTACCACAATACTTTTCCTGCTACCAGTATTCAGAAGTGAGCTAGGAAAAGAGCCTAGAAACTTGTCATCTAGCCACTTAGAATAACTTAGAGATGTTTTTTACATAAATGTCATATCTTAGTATAAAGAGGTCATTGCTTCTCCATTATCTATTGAATATCTGTTTAAACAAACACTATTATCCTTTAAAGCTTGTTTCAGCAGGGCTGGGGACTGAAACCACTGAGCTAGCTTATAAGTGTAAATGTGATTTAAAACTCTGGAAATGTCAAAGCAAAATACATTGTATTTGAGAAGAGTTCAAATCTCTCTTGCTGATTGCCGTCTGAAGTTGGAAAGTAAATAATGACTGAGACTGGTATCGAAGCTTTGATTCATAGAAATCTAAACTGAACATACAAACCCCATTTCAGCAGTTCCACACCTGTAATTGAGTAAAAACAAATCCATCTGAAGCTGCAGGAAGAATAGAAAATAATAGTAAAACTAAATTTGGTCAGAACAACACGGCTAACAACTCTTTTCTCATGCAGAACAAGTAATATTATGTGACCTTGTTAAAAGAGTGATCAAGAACTTTTATAATTTCCCAGCTTTAAAAAAAAAAAACAAAGTGGGTTTTGGACAGCTGATGGATTTGGCTCAGAAAATGTGTGCTAAAGAGATGAGAGGATTCTGGTTTTTAAAAATTCTAAGTTTAGTGAAGGAATGAAACCTCAGTTACATGCTCAAATTCCTTTACTAGCAGCAGGAGACTACACAGTAAAGAATGACACTTGGAAGTAACTAGCAAGTCTGAAGAGAATCTGTGCATGGAGTAGTCCTGGGCAAAAAGCATAGTCCTTTGGGAACAAAGATACAGCAGAAGTCTCTGATCCTAGCCAACTTGCTGCATTTTGCGAGTAGGAAGGGACCACAGAAATGCGTAATTTTAGATAGTGATTTGAATTCCGCAGGTTGTTGAATGAATCTTTCCTAAGCAGGGATGCGTTAGTACTAGAGATGGTGCTATACAACTGCACTTGGGTTGCTTAGAATGGTAATTCATGGATTTATGTGGAATTTGGAATTGCTACTGTTCAAAAAAAAGTGAAAGAGAATGGTACACAATTAAAAAACCATAGAATTTATCTAGTAGAATTATAGTGTAGAAGATTTTTCTGGATGTGCAAGGGCATTGCAATATAATGATTATTATTGAGACGGTATCTTAAATGTGCTTTGTGTTTATGTTTCTAATCTCAGCTTAACTTACTGTGGTCCATTATTTTATACACTGTAATTCCATCTCTAAGAATTTGGGAGATATGACTTTAATTGCATAAGAAACACAAGTCTAATTGGGATGGGAAAAACAATAAGGGGAGATACTTCTGAAAAAGTGTGAACTGTCAGAAGAAAAGATGTGGAATGAGAAAATATCACGTGAATCCAAATGTCCTATTTTACTGTTGTCTTTGTGATGCTGGTTTCCTAAGGAAACCACATTTTTTTTCCGTCATGCTGTCTTGCTCCATCTTGCCATCTGTCTCTTATTTTAATCATTTGCTGACCAAACTCCATCCAAATTTGACAAATAGTTATCTGAAGAATATTATGTTCCAATAATGCATGTAAAGTCCCAGCTGAGGAAATGGTTGCATTGTAAACTTACCTCTTTAGACATCTGAGCTTGATCTTGGGACCCACATCTGAAAAAAACCCTGGACTCCATTCGTGTCCTTCCTCCCAGACTTAGTCGCTTCTGTAATTGTAGTGGTTCAGTTCTCAGCACACTGGACTGGATTGTGTTAGGTGCTATGCAAACACAGAACAAGAAGAGCACAAGAGAAAAGATGATCATGAGAGGACTCGCAGAGCAGAACAACGCCTAGAAAATAGTTCCAGAATAAAATACGTGCATCTAGACACACAAACATGCAAAACAAAGGACTGGCCTGGGAAAAAGGTAGCTCTGACAGCATCCTGGACTGGACACCCACGAGCCTTTTGTACTTGGGTCCCATGACATTCATTGGGTCCATGTGTGGTTAATCTACTGTAAATCTGAGTTGTCTTGTTCCTTCTTCCACACAGCTCAGTCTGTTGACTGTGGGAGAAATGGCACATTGAAGATCTTTACCCACGGTCTCATGGACCTATTTTGTCCCATCCCTGTCAGGTCCCCCACTGTTTTGGCATACCCCTTCCTAGCGCTCCAACCTGGCTCTGCACTCACTCTCCATTTTCATTTGAGGTTCATGATGATCGCATATACTCTAGGGTTTTGATGTCACGTTACTGTGGATTCACATGGTGTAGCTGTTCTACTGGCTTTACACAGCATAGCTGCAGGTGGAGAGGCAGAGGGTTTCAGTTTTCCCTAGCATACAACCAAACAGCTCAAAACCAGCCAGTTTCTCCTTAACCGTCGTGCCATTCAGTGGGCATTACAGACCACATCAAAGAGAACTAGAAAGCTATAAATGGGAAGGCAGAAGGAAATACTTATAAATAAGAATGTTTCTGAGCTAAACAAACTTGTCATCCACAAGAATTAATAGGGCAAGAGGAGATATTGCTTGCTATTCCCACATTGATTCATTTTGGTGATAGAAGAAGTGACAGAGCACTCTAAGTGCACTTAGAGTCCTGCCGTAAAGGAGGAGTCTAAGTGCAGTTCTTTATCACTTCTTATATTCCCAAAATGAATCAAAGCAAGAATTAGAAGACTTCATTTGAAATAATTTTCAAGTGCTGAATTCAGCTGCAGCTCAAAAACTGAATTCATGTGCCAAAGCAGATGCCTCTATTGCAGATACCATAGTTAATTATTCATACTCCACGAACTGCGATGAAAACAGAGCCGGAGATGCAAAAGTCATTTTATGCTTGTAAGTCAAATCCACCAGCACTGAGTAAGCAGGTGCAGCCCCACTAATTCAAGAGAAAGAAGTTCTGCCAGGCCACCAGCTGAATTAGATTGTTGTTTAGTGTGCAGATGGCAGGAGGTTTTGGAAGAAATGGATGTGGTTGATTTGCTTTTCATAGCAGTTCTAATGTAGTGTGCAGCTATATGCCGTGTATTTACTACAACTTTTACTTTACTACAGCTGTTCTTCTATCTGGAAATGAATGCTTCCAGGCCATGGTAACAGATGATATACAGACAGCATGTTTCACTGATTCCCAAAACGCCTAGGATGCTGAAGTTCTCTGTATCCTGCAAAATGAATGCCATTGTGCAATATCAAGCTCCTGAGAAAACACTATAGTTCTTTCTGCAGGATAAATGAAACATTTAGTCTCTAAATCCCTGTGGGGCACAGCTGGAGCACAACAGGGTTGTGGAGCTCTGCTCTCAGTGTGGTTCTGCTTTTGCTCCTAGCGTCGGTGCTGCTCACATCCCCAAGAGCCAACAGACCAGGTAGAAACTACTTTTTGTGGCTCGCACTAGCCAGACAAGCCACCGTTTTTTAACATGCCCCCTCCATTAAGGACATTGAAGCCGGGGGGAGAGGGATAGGAGATTGTTTGCTCACTATTAGCACCGTTAGGGATGTTAGTATTTTGCCAGGAAAATGTTTCCCTTTTGGCACGTTTGCCACTCAGAGCAAGTCGTTTCGCTTACTCCTGAAATGCAGCCGCCTTAGGGGAAAAGTGCAGATTCTGTTTCATAGCACAAAGTAGCATTACATGACTTTTCTGGACAGAAAATGAAGGGCTCTTATAGCCATCCCAGCTTCCAGAGCGGAGGCTGGCAGAATGGAGGTGCCTGAGTGTGCCAGAAATAACATGGCTCCTCTCTCCTGCGAGGGTGGCCATCTGTCCTGCTCTCCCCAAGCTGCCTTGGAACCACACTGTGATCTTTGGCAAACTCCCGCTTCAGCCTTCTCATTTGCAAAATGGAGACTTGCAATGTTTCCTCCACCTCCAAGGCCTGCTACGAAGCTCTAAGATGGAAGATGCCAGAGAGGTCTAAAAATACCATGGCTGTTAAAATTTGGAGAGTATTTGGATCGGAAAAGCCAGTGGGAAGCATCTGGGATGTATCCAGAATCTAACAAGGCGCATTCATTTCCAGTTAGACTTTGTCATCTGGGTGGCAATGATTCAGTGAGAGGAGACCTTCTATTTCACATGTGCTCTAGAAAGACACTGCGTTATCGTTTGTAATACAAGTGTTGGATAATACTCCAAATAGGACTCCTTTGTACTTTGGTGCCTCTGGCAATGGTGTTAAGTGCATAAATATTACTATTCTGCGTTGAAAGGTGAGTCTGCTTAATAGAGAATTTGGATGGTTCGAAATTTGGTATTATTCCGACAAGAGACATATTTTAAAATTCTCTATAAAAAGAAAAAGCCATGGGACTAGGACTCTGGAGCAGACATCTTGGCTCTCTTCCCCACAGGCAGTGCAATGCCAAGAGCCCTAAGGAACCCAGCCTTTGTGCTGACTGATCCCAAAGCTTCCTGGGTTGTGAAGGAAAACTGTCAAAAGCAAACCATCTCTTCAAAATGTTTCAATTTTGACAAATAAGCAAATGCTAGTGGAAAAAGAGAAAAAAAAAAACAACCCAACCCTGCTGGAATTTTTCTCAGCAGTGCTAGTAAACATTGAAGTGCAACGGCTCCAGCTAAGCAAACAGGAAAGCATACCCAAGCATACCCCACTGCCTAACTGTGCAATCTGGCAGTGGCAAAATAAAGACTAAAGGTATGTTGGACCACCGCAACCAAGAGAGTTCTGGATGTCTAAATAACATCAGAAGGCGAAACACAGAAAGACAGTGCCTCTTTATGAACTTAACTCTATTTTGTCATGCAGGTAATCAGGCTGATTTTGTGATGAAGCCACCCAGAAGAGCATACTGGAATCTGCTCTTGGCCAAGATAAATAAATAATGACTTCAGGAAAATACATATCTGTTACCTCTGTTTCATTGGCAGAAACATCACTGGTGTTCCAGTGCCTCCCTAATTTACAAAATTAGCCCTTAGGATAATTATGGTTGTCGTCTTTGTAAAGGGCTTTGAATTTTGCGCAGGTACCGCTCTGTACATAAAGTACAAAATCGTATTATTTCAGCACGGTTGCCAGGATACCATTACGTTGCGCATTATGGGAGTACTCATGTTAGTGATATTGCTAGGAGGGGGTGTGAGGAAAACCAGAAATATCTTCCCCACCCACCCTTCTTATTCAGTGCGATGGTAATTACTGTTCCCGCTTTCTAAACTTTGTAAACATCCCAGCTGGCTGTGAAGAGGGCAGCTTTCCTGCAATAGCCGCACGCCCTCCCTCCCTGCAGGACCACGAACGCGAGCCATGGTCCCTTGGCTGTTCTGGAGCCCGTCAGTACAGCTCCTCACACGCTCAGTATTCAGCACGTCCCAAGTCACTTGCTGAATTAGGCCCCGGTAATGATGTTAAGCAATGATTTACCTCTCTCTGTGGCTAAAACACCCGTGTGTGGCGAGTGTGTAGCATCCCATCCCATTCCCTGGGCATTTTGCAAATTGCCATCTAGGTCCACAGTGATTAAAAGCATTACATCTATATTTCGCTGCTTTCCATTTTGTTCTTTGCTTTGGGATTCGTGTTTGAAGAGCTATGACTCACCCTATTCGGGCTCCTGCTGCTTGAAATTAAAATAGGAGAGCTCCTCCCTCTACCCCCTTCTCCCCTTTCCTAATATGTTCCTTTCTGAAGCCATACAACACCTTATAAATGTTTCACCAGAAGGTTGCTGCCAGAGCATTCCCATCTGTCACATTAACACAGCCAGATTGGAAGTATTTTTAAAAATGTAAGATATCCTATGGAGGGAGCGAATGAATAAGGAACTACATACATGACCGGGAGAAACAGAGTTAATGGGAGACTGTGAAGTATCGCCACTTCGGGCTTGAGAATCTGGACCCACCTTGAAACATCCTTCAACACCCTTTACACATGACAAGCAACCACCACACTCTGCCTGCACCATCGGTGCTTAGCACAACTGCGCGTTTGGCCCTTGCCATCTTGCTCCAGTCCCGTATAAATTGAGCTGGCTTTAATAGAAGTGAAAAATACGGTGCCTTACAATCGCCAGAGTTTGAGTAGGAATGCTTGAAAATTATCTCTGCCTACGTTTTCAAAGAGGGGAAGGATTATAAGATAACTTAACAATAAGTATTGTCTCTGATGTCTTACCGAATATTCATAACAATTAACAATTTATACAGTCTTTCCTTTGAGCCGATCTCCTGCCCCACCAAAATCACTGAGTTTTGCCATTGCTTTGGTCATGGCTGTGCTGGGATTTCAACCTTGGGCAACTCCGCGCGAAACAGCAAGTTCAGATCTTACCAAGTGAGCACTGAATGGGATTGCTGAGGAAAGAGAAGCGAAACAGCCAGCTGGGATGTATGCATGCTCGGAGTAATTAACCTTACCTGCTAGCAAGGCTGGTTGTTTTGGGCTCTGTGGCTATGCCTGTACTGCTATACAATATAGATTTGAAGACCGGTTCTTAGCCCTGAGACCTGGTGGCACCAAAGACCTCAGGGCTAACTCCATTTGAGGCAGATTTGTCTTGGAGGGAGCTCGTTAGCGCAGTCCGAAACAAAGCCAGGGCAACCCAATGAGTGAACAGTGAGAATGACCAAGAGCTATTGCCCAGTCTCGCTTTCTGCCCCTGTGTAATTCAGCATTATATACTTATGCCGTGTAGACTTACCAGTTCACTCAGTCCTGTGGGCTTCTTCCATTCTGGGGATGTCCTGAGCAGGAGCTCTTGGTGGCTGGCATGTACCTTACTGGCTCGTGGAGTTGAAGTGGATGAATCTACATCATGGTACATGGTATTCAAGCTGTAAACGAGAGTCAGTAAAAGGTTGTAATCAGTGCAGAGAAAAACAATTTTTTTTTTCCTAGGATTGCTTTGATTCTGAGATGCAAGCACAGATAGCCAGTAAGTCTTGGTTTTTCTCAGCTCCCTTGAGTAGGAAGAGGGCAGAAATTGCAGCTATTATATTGCAGCTTTCCAGGACCTTGCTTAATTCTGTCTCATTCCCTATGTCGCATGCAGCAGCTCTGTCATCATGAAGGATGCTTTTCAGCTTGCATTTTAGCCAGTGCCCACCTCTCACACTGCTGACATGCAGTTCTTACTGGAGCTGAACACATACGCTATTATGAGCCAGTCATACTGCAGGCCAGTTTGCAAGAACATGCAAATTTCTGGAATGTGTCAGCAACAAGTAGAATCTCTTGGGATCGCCTTTGACATACAGGAACAATAAGTTTGGGAGAGGAAATTGGTTTCCCCACGGCTGATGGTTTTCCTGGATTGGGTTACCCCACTCCCACAGTGTTGAAGCTATTGAACGCTCAATTAATATTCCCCAGAATGTCAAAACGAATTGAACCAACCTCCAGAAATTCTTCACTGCAGTTCATGTATCATTTCTCAGGCTTTGAGAAAAGGACCTACTGTTTCACTGTGTACAGCAAACAAATTCTCCCCTTCTCAACTCTGTGCCACTTTGCTTTTTTTACTTGGTTCAAGGGCACCTGCAAAAATAAACAGGAATGGCAAGTTATTGCCTCCAGAATACATGGAACACCTTGGCTACCTAGTTTATAAATAGCTAGACAGATGGATATAATGACTATCGTATCTTGAGGTGTTTTGGGTTGGTTTTGTTTTGCTTTGGGCAGTTGCTGTATTACACTCTGTGATTCTGACAATGGTAATGGATTCCCAAAGTGCAGATGGCAGGCTACATTTTGAGCTACAGGCCACAATCATACTGCCAAGCCCAAAGACTCAAAAATCATGACCTAGATTTCACCCCAAATAATTGAATTTCTTCAGAAGTCAGTGGAACTGGGTTTGTAAATAAAAAAAATTTTAAAAAGGTCGCTTGTATTTCATATTTATATTTCTGAGTCTTTGTAATGTGTTTGGCTACATTTTTATCTCATCTTTATAACCAAGAGTCATAAATTTCTTGCTTAGTAATAAAAACGGAGACCATTGTGTGACTCCAGGAGCCAAAGCTCCAAGAAAAATGCTGATTTTCACTAGAAATGACAAAATGGCAGAAGTTCGAAATTAACTCTTCAGGCGCAAGAGGTTTCCAAGGACAACCCATTCTGGTTTATCCCAGTGCAAATTCTGAGAAAGTTGCATCTCAGCTTGAATCACTCACTAAGGTACTCAAGTGTAATAGTCTCTCCAAGTCTTATTTGCATTAACTTCCTTAGATTTGCTTACTATAATTATTCTTTGCTAGTGGTGATGGCTTCCTTTGCGTTGGCCAGGCTTATGTTTGTCATCAGAAGAAGCAGACAGAAATAAAAATAAGACATAGCTAAGCTGGGTGCTGGACAAGACTGAGTGCATCACTCGCCAAGGTGCTCAGAAGAATGAAAAAGCAGAAGTTATTTGAACTTTAAACCTCAAATCACAGTTGGATTTTAATCTGAAGTAGCAAAGAAGTTTCTAACAGCTTGCTATTTTTTTCTGAAACAAATGAGCTTTGGTGCTTTGCAGTGAGATCAAGGACTGTTTTTCAACGATTGAGACACTTAGCCTTGAGTAAGTCATAAAGAGCAGCTGTTCCCAGTCCAGTCAGAAACTCGTTATAAGAAAACTGCACGCACAGGGAAGTTTCAAAGAGGACCTGCCTGGAAAATGATTCAGGAAAAGAACTGACAGAGGAGAGAGGCAGTGGCAGAGAGACAATGGGTTAATTTGCGAATATTCTTTGTTAGCCCCTGACCTCTGACAGGCACACTGCCGTTTATTAATTGATAATTTTGATGATGGGATGGAGAATATGCTTATGATACTAAGCTGGGATGGACAAGAAGTGTGTCAGAGAACAGAATAAGAATTCAAAATCATCCTGGTGAGTTGGAGAAGTGGTGTAAGACAACCATTCTTCTAAGAAAAAGACCACTTCTATTTAGAAAAAGGTTGTGGTACAACATAGAGAATTAGAAAAGTATGGCACAGAGGTTGTGGAAATTAATGACGTGAACACAGCCTGGGGGATGTCTGGCTGGGTATCGCTTTATCCAGCAAGGATTTGAGACTTATAACAAATCAGAAGCTATGACCATGAGTCAATCAGCCTGAGGCAAATAGGGAACATATTATACCGGTATAAACCGGAGTATCATCTGTAAGACTGGTGAAATAATCACTCCACTCTAGCTGGAGCTGCTTACGACCAAGAGAACGACGAGTAGCATTCTCCAATATTTAAAATGTAGTTGTGGGTACAACAAAAGCAATGGTCTTAAATTTGCAGTAAGGAAGGTTCAGTTAGACTTTAAGGACAAACATCTAACAGCAAGGGTGACGGACCCCTGGAAGAGATTGCTGTGGGAAGGCTGAAGAATCACAGAAGGCTTTTAGCCACAAGATAAACATCTGTCGAGAACAGATATAGTTGAACTTTCACAGGGCGGATTTGGTGACCTCAGGGTCCTTATTTTCAATGATTTGTTGATAAAGCCTATATAAAAGGACTCAATACAATACTGTCACCATTTCTTTAACACTCTGAGCAAAAATGAGTAACCAGAGACAGTGCCTCCCTTTTGGTACTTACTGATTCCGACGCTGGCAACAGCAGCTGTTCAGTGCATAAGGCAGTTTGCAGCAGCAGCAGGACGAGGGCGAGTGGAGAAGCGAGATGAGGCTGTTGGCCCAGGCTGTATGATGCGTTGCAGCTTCAGAGCCACTTGCCGTCACAGGATGCTCGGTAAAGAGGTAATGGTAGCGTCACTGCTCACCACTCATTTGCTTCCAGCATGGATGACGGTACAGCTCGTCATTCAGAGCTCAACTCCTTCGGGCTTTACAGCACACATGAGGATGCAGCTGTCTGGCCCAGAGAATTTATGAAAGCCCCTTCATGTCTCACCTTCTCCTTATTTGTCCCTGAATGGCATAGAGGGCTGCTACAGTAAAGTACCTTGTGCATGTTTGGGCTTCTAGCAGCATTCTTATTTGACATCTGTGAGAGAAATCTAATGTCCTACCTGCCTCACTTCCTGCTGGAGCCTGTTGTAGAAGCTAAAATGGCTACCTAGAGCTTCAGTTCTTACATACTGCAGACCTTATTCTAACTTGGCTCCTTATAAAATGTCATGCATGGAAGAAAATACTTTGAAATTACTTTAGCAAGCCAAGAGAAAGAGATAATAAGAGTCAAAAATAGATCGCTTTCAGGCGCGGAGGGTGTACAACCCCTGAAACTCTATTTTCATTTTAGTTTTCAGCTTTCTGTCTAAGAGAGCAAGAAAGTTCTGGGAGAGTGGGAGAGTGAGTGCTTTGACATGCACACAAAGACTTGTTTGCTGGCAGAAAAAATATTACTGGGTTTGCTACTATATCAAGAGTTTTTCTACATTGACTTCGGCACATACACAGTGTTTCCCAAAGTCATGTCTTTCTTCTGAAATTTTCCCATCACTTATTTCCATTTTGAAACTATGTAGTCAATAAATAAAACATTAGATAGGCTGCTAAACAGAAATAGGCATCAAATCAAAGAAGAGGAATGGGTGAAGAAAGTAGTGTCAAATAAGGGAAGATTGGGATTAAGGATGCACGGAAACATCTTCTGTTTGAAATAATGTTCAAAGCATTTTCTCAGCATCAAGCTAAGAAACCCAGGACAGACAGGTTGTTTAGTTGCCTGTACTGCCTCTTCTGTTTTTATTGCCATCCTATGGGCTTCTTTTCCTGGGATAAAATCTGTTTATTCAGCTAGCAGAGACACAGGTCTAGCAAGCAGAAGACAAAAGAAGCACAAAGCATTTGCACAAGGCACGGAGGAAGAGAGTGTTTCTATATGCCTGTCTTTAGGATGCTATTTAGAAGGAGCCCTCCATAGAGCTCTGCCATGGAGAAAGGTTGGTTCTTCCTGGCATTGCGGCCTCAGTCCAGCTGTGGGCTGAGTTTGCTAGTCCAGGCCACGGCCACGTTTCAGTACACAGCAAACTGGGCATACATGAACCGTGTCTCTGAAGTCACATTAATGTAAGCAGTAAGGCTGCTTTCTGGAGAGCCAAGTGGCCAGTCTGGGAAGAGATGTTCAGTGAAGGGCTGCTCTGTTGGACGGGGAGGTGAAACCCTCCTGTGAAGACAGGCCAGAGCCGGTTTTCATTTACCCAAAGCTGGTGTCAGGATACCACAACATGGACTCCCAACCAGCTACACTGTGGGTACTCAAGTTTGTCACCACATACAATAATCATATTTCCAATGCATATCCCCTCCATCGCAGCTCCCCGCAGATAGCCTCCATTCAGTTTAGCTAAGCAACTAGAAAAAAGGTCATGTAAACCAGAGCATTTGAAATAATCGAGTATGCAACAGATTATTTGTAATCTCACAGCAATGAAATTAAGTTTCCATAAATAAGTCCCTAACAAGCCTGTATTATTTTATTAAGGCATGACAACAATCTAACTAAATATAAATTAAGTGCAAATTTGGGGACTTTAATTGAAGGGATTACCCAAAATGTTTGGCTGAATCATCATCAATTACCATCTCTGTTTTCTCCTATCAGCTGCACTATCATCTGTGCAGAGTTTAAATAATATGCCATTAAGGGTACTTGAACACATGCTTACCTTCAAATCTCTTGGTAGATCCACAACTTCAACCTTGGTGTTGTATATGTGCTCAAAGACGTTGCTGACTCACAGCCACAATCCTCAGTAGGTATCCAACACGTTGAGTTGCCATCAACAGCATGAGCTTTCATGTATGCGTCAAGAAGAGGAAACAGATTTTTCTCTCCAAGATGCATTTAGCACTGGTGACAGCTGCTGAGCCTGCGATGTGCTACCCAGAGCGTTTATCCAGCGCGAGAGCTTTTGCAGCCAGCTGCCGTGTGTAGCCACAGCTAACTCGTGTCAGTGAAGGGAGGTCCCTCTTGACGGCTTATTCCCTGCCCTGGAAACCCTGGCCTCCCTCCCATGCCTGGTGTTTCGTGCTCACCACAGGGGGTTTTCGTCAGCGGCCTGGGTGGAAGCAGTGTGCTGGAGAGGCGGCAAGGGTGACATGCTGAGTCAGAGCTCGGGGCTCCTAGAGATTGCTACGGAGGTCGGCAGCTAAACTCATCTCAAGGGTTGGAGTGGGATTTCAGCTTGCACGCTGATTGCTGTTGGTTTTGTAGCCGGCTCACGCTGGCGAAGCGTAAAAGTTGCCAAGGGTCCCTGTGGGCTGTTTTGGCAGATACAGACCCACGGTGCATAGAGGTGCCTTGTCCATGCCCTTTTCCTTCTACATGGTAGACCATTTGCTGGGGAACTTTCTGGAGCTGTTGAGGTTGAACTTGGGCCTGAGCAGCCTAGACTATAGCTAGCCTAAAAGGGGGGAAAACTTGAAATGCAGATACAAGGAGATTCCAGCCTGTTTCTAATGTCTCTCTGGAACTTGCTCTGCACAAGCCACCAAGAAGCAC
This sequence comes from Calonectris borealis, assembly GCF_964195595.1. Taxonomy (NCBI): domain Eukaryota; kingdom Metazoa; phylum Chordata; class Aves; order Procellariiformes; family Procellariidae; genus Calonectris; species Calonectris borealis. Next base: position 70,747,989 of record NC_134312.1, on the reverse strand, counting down.
CAGACAGTGGAGACTCATGTTTTCCACACACTTGGAGCTACAGAGATTTGACCTTCTGGTGAAAAGTTTTGTGTCCTATTACCAGTGCCTCAGCTTTTGTACACTGATGACAGAAGGACTATCTGGTGTCAAGGAATTGCATTCCCAACTCACACAAAATTTTAAACCTGAATTCTTAATTTAATTTTATTTTTCCTTTATGACTTCTTTATTGTTTCAGGACTTTTGGGGTAATTTATGCCCTGTTATTTGACCTTATTACACAAGATGCCAAGATTTATGTTAATAGAGGAAAATGTATTTAAAATGTCTCCTAATATATTTCCCTTGAAATACATGAAGATTACAGCTGCTGCAATAAACTCATAATCTCTGAATGCTAGAATGGAAATGTTTGACATTAACAGGCTGCTTTTAGAAATGAAATATCTGTAGCGAGGACATTGAGAACTTACAACCAACTTCTAATTGTGACTGCATTTGAACTTTGCATGCTATTTGAGATTCGGGGGGGGAGTGGGAGGGGGAAGTTAACTTTTTACACATACCTCAACACTTCTTGATGTCAAGCAGAAACAGAGGCAGCAGCATTCCACAGGAGAGACTGTTCCCTTGGCAATTCAGAGCTGAGAGGAACCAAGGAGCATGTGAAATCTTGTGAGAAAGTCTGATCCCTCCTATTTTCTAGTCTCAATGATTTCCATGGAAATTGAATGCTAGGGAATGCATGCAGAGATTTATATCTCAACTGCAGCACAAACTTTAAAAATCTGGAATGGTGTGGGTTTAGGGAATAGTTGGGTTTGAATTAGCACTGAGTTCCTGATGTGCCCTGGTTAAATATGTGACTGGGAGACCTTGAAAGTGGACAACCATCCTGCAGCCCTTCCTGCATGTAATTTCATTACTTTCAGAGCATGGAGGCAGGCTTTACATGTTACTGTGACGTAGTAAATGATGAAGAGACGAAAAGAGGTGGTCTCTGACCAGATTCCCTACTCTGCCTCAGCAGTTTTATGCTACTAAGATTTTACTAGCTTATCTCACTGTAATCTGATGTAGTAGAGCAGAGATTAAATCTGGGTTTAGAAAAACTGGACAAGTTTGAAATTAAAGTATTAGAGTAGAGCTGTAGTTCATACTACCGTTAGCAATCCTTAGTGCTTAAATAAGATGAAGACCATTTTTGTACACATGAAACTCCCACTGAACTCTGCTGGCATTGACAGAGTAGTGACTAACTGCTCAAAATAACATGATTGCCTCTTCTGAATTCCTTTTTCTAAGAATCTAGATCCTTTTGGTATACATAGGGTTATTTAAATCCATGTAGGAGTGTGGGTCTAAGCATGACAAAGACCTTAGACCTCCACTTTTGAGTTGGGGAAGCCTTGCTATAACAGTCATTAATCTGCTGTGAAGGTTTTTGTTTACATTCTAGGCATTAATTGCACAATGTATTGCAGAATAAAATGGTACCTTTGCCTTGTCCTGGAATACCCCACCAGAAGGAAATTGAGCTCCAAGTGGGTATACAACTTGAAGGAGGACAACTATTTTCCTACTTTTCAAAGGCTCACACACAAATACGATGCTGCCTGTGTCATCAGAAACAAAGAAAAACAACCCAAAACCTAATCTGCTTTAATAATATCAATAATTTGCTATTTTTTTATAAAGGAGTCAGCTTAGTGTTTAGTTTATGAATACATTCCATCCCTGCTACACAGATATCAAAATTGAAACATGCCACAGAACAACGCAGTTAAGAAAAAATTACACATTTTTATCGCCTTTTCACTTTTCCATGTATTTAGTATAATGACAATAAGGCAACTTCTATTTGAGGCAAGGTCAAAGTAATTTCAAAGAAATCAATAAAATTCATCTGCATCTATCTATGTAACTGAAAGCAGAATTTGATCCAGTAAGTGTTAAATGAGCACTCTTAAAATAGGAAGTAACAGATTGTAGGCACATGTATCATCAGTTCAAATTAGATTTTACCTCTTGAAGCATCCCAGCAAAATGAAAAAACAGGCGTGGAAAGGAATTGCTCAGTCGGTGAGGAGTACAGTGTCTCTCTTTCCTATATATTTTCTTTTGTTCATCAGTAATAAAGTTTTTGGTTTTTAATGCAAATTCCTTTTTCTGTTTGCTTCGGGCATTTTGTGTGTCTTATTCTTGAAATCTAGAATGAATGTTTCTATTAAATCTCCCTTTCTAGTCATTATACATTGTTACCATTATTTTATGTTTATGTTATAAAACACGCAGAACTGGTTCTTTGCTGTATAAAAATATGAAAGAAACCACAATCCCATCCCTAAAAAGCTTGCAAGGAAAATACTAATATGTTTAGGTTCATCCTATTTCAGGAAACTAAATTTAAGCTTTAATATCTGTTAAAGATGATAAATCACAATGTTATGGGAAAAAATTATTTATGTGAGACAAAAAAAGTACTCAATAGAATCTTAGTTGGGGGCTTTATCTGACTTGGTAGGACTTCTGAAAATGTCATCTTTTGCACTTTGAAGGGGTAAACTGAAAGACATTTTGCTATTCCAGTAATGCTGGGAATTATAATTCTCTGCTCATGAGCCTAAAAAAGCCCACAGAGTAAAGCATCTATTAGCACAATTTAGCCTGGACAGCTTGAAAGCACAGATCACAATGTTAATCAGCTCAACAAAGCTGCTACATTATTAACAGTCACCAAAAGCCTTTGTAATAATAGTAATAGTAAAAATGAAGATGCAAATAACGGGATACTTGGATGAGTTTTATAATTATATTCTCTTCTTGGGGGCTGTATTTTATTTTGTTTTCTTAAAGAAACTAGGGATCTGTATATTGAAGTGTTTCATTTGGAAGGACATTAGATTAAGTGGAATAGAGTCAAAATTAAAAAACCACATGTTCATACTTGTTCATGTCCTAGTCTTGACTGCAGTGGGAGTTGATAGCTAATTCTCTTAGACGAAACACAGCATGCTGAAAACCTGAAGTTTTATTATATAATTTTCTTTCATTATATGAACTTGGTTATACAGAGGAATATTTCATTAAAAATATGGTTAATCAAAAGTAAATTTATAGGCGAAGAATGGTTTTGATGACAAATTTATGACCAACTGTAGTCCATAACCATAAGGAATTCCTAGGTGGGAAGTAAAGACCTTTCTTTTACTAAGCATATTCACTACTGTAGCATCAAATGTGTTAAGGCCATTTTTCTCAGGCGGAGCTTTACAGAATCAGATCCAAAACTTAATTGCACAGTTTCCACCTTCTCCAATCAATGAGGCAGATCTCCAGTATGCAGAAACTTCATTCATTACCAAGGCTCTGCCTTCCACCCTCCATCCAGTACATCAAATGTGCCAGAGGTCTTGAAAAAATAATACATGATCATGTACCTAAAGGTTTTATAATAGACACAACGTAATTAAATTAAGATATTGAGGAAAACCTGAATGCTAAATACTTGAAGCTTGATTTTACAAACTTAACAAGCATATTGATAACATTAAAAAAACCTAGGTGTCTGTGACAGCTAGAATTAAAAAATTGACGTCTCATTAATCTTATGCACATAAAATACTCAAAAATTTAGATTACATTTTATGCAAATAAAACTGTTATATGTAGATGATGGAGTGGAGATACAGGCATATAGAACAGGAAGAGACTGAGTCTAATCCTTCATGTCATGAGTCCCCTATCAGGTATTTGCTTTCTACATGAATAACGTATTAAAAAAATTGCCTCACTCATAAGTTGTTTTCTATTTTATAGCTTAACGAATAAGTACGGTATTTGAAGAAGACATTACACTGTAGAAATCAATAGCAGATTGCTTTGATAGAGTGATGATAAAAGAGATTAGGAACATGAAAGACATCAGGACGTGTCAGAGATGCTTCTTCAGTCAAAGATTATTCCCTGGTTTAAGTTAAAAAAGAGGAAGAAGATTGCCTCAACTCTTCCTATGTGTTTGCCATAATGCTTTTAAGGTGTAATAGTGTTAATTAAATCAAGCCTAAGGTTTTTTAGGAGTATTGTCATCCCCGGGATACCTGTGTGTTGTCTGATGAACACTGAATCAAGCTGCCTTTGCATTCCTTGGTAAATATTCTCTCTTTGACTCAGTCTTACTGAATTATTGAATACGCAGCAATGTGCTTGTGGATTTTAAGGGGTGCTTTGCTTGGAAAAGAATTGAGAAAAGCATGTGAGGATATAGCCATCATGCATATGTCAGGTATTCACAAAGTGAAGTTAACACATTTATCTTCACGAGTTTGACAAGTAGATCATCTAAATGTGCTGTGACGTTCATTCGTAACTGAATGACTAAAATGCCCACTCTAAGCTCAATTTACTCTAATTGATTAGCTCTTCTATCTATAATTCAAGAAAATGGCACTTCTTTCAGAAATGACAACTGAAAACCAGGACAATGATATCCATGCACCTGATTTTTAGATTGTCTAAGCTGCTCTTCTGATGACCTGAGAGGCAAAGTCATGAACCTGCTATTTCATGGTGGTGCTGGATGATGTGAACTGCAATTAATGCTGTCAGAGGAAGCAGACAGTTCTGTTCCTAGACTGCCACTTAGTCATGTAGCTTTTGCAGCTGCACAGTAAATAGCTCTAAAGCATGCTTTTGGAGGTTAATTGTCCACCATGATAATTATTCAGACTTCACATCATGTATGCAGTCATTAATGCACCTAAGTATCTGCTTCATGCATGCTGTCAGCTCTGCACATATCTATTTACATACAGCACCCACAGCCCAGATTCAGGTAGGCCAATTTAGTTATAGCTGCAAAACACTCTCCATCCAAAATGCAGTAGGTTGGGGGGGGATTCGCAATTGCACCTTTTTTTTTTCTCCCAGATAAAATTGCCATCCCTGACCTTGATATATCAAACTTTTAGATTCCCATTTCCAGTTCAGTATGCTAAATCCTAGTAGAAAGCATGGGTTTAAAAAGAAAAGCATATGTAAAAATGAGATATTCTTGGCAGTTCATGACAAACTGCACAGAAGAAAAGTGTTTTAGGTAATTCAATAACAATGTTCCTATTCCTTTACCAAGCTGATACTACATAATGGGCTATATCTGTTTCATTTCATGCAAGTAAAGATGTAAACATACGTATGCAGCTCAGTAAGATGGTTATGAAAATGCAGCGCTTTGCCCCAGTGATTGCGGTTGTCTCGTGTTTCATTGCTGTGTACTTTTATTTGTAACATAAGCGCTTCAAGAGATGACCATGGCACTTTGCAGATCCCTTCAGTTAGGAGTGACAGGAGGGCATGCTGCTGCAGTGGGAACAGGACGTAGCAGGAAAAGAGTCTGAATGCCTTTAGGGGCTCGAGACCTCAGACGTGGGTCACAGTACCCTCCTGCCACCAGAAATGGAGGTTGGGTGGCCAAGTTGAAAGAAAGAGTGCAGCTGGGACATTTTGTTCAATTCAAAATGAAACATCGCATTTCTTTTCTTCAGGTTAGTAAAGCCTTATGTTTACCCATTTTACAGAATGACATCAAATCAGCAACAGAAAAGCTGTTTCCAAAGCAAAATCACTTTGGTTTTTCTGAAACAATTTTCTCCTTTCTTTGGACCAGACTGCTTGCCAATTTGACAAATGGTTTCGATGTCCCTAAAGCTGCATTTTCCTTTTATTATTATTTTGTTTACAAACCTCTGTTCTTTGCTTTCTCCTCTCCTGTCCCTGGACTGATACAGTAGCATACTGCTTCCATCCCCTCCATCCCCATCCAGCTGTGGGGAGCTGCTGAGCTCCATTTATTCCCCATATTTTGCTGAAAACAAAAACTAGCAGGGTTGTTACCAGAGGTGAGAAGAGGCTTCCTATCTTTCCCCCTCCAACCTGTAGGCATGTAAATCCTAAGTAGGAATATATATTTCCCCTTTGATTAAGGGAGGTTTTTTTCAATAGCTGCTGGGCTGCCAGGAGGACAGGCAGTCAGATAGCACATCGATGCAGCCCGTAGGAACGGCCCCTCAGCTAGAAGCCGCTTCTCTTCAGCGGAGCTGCAAGAGGCTCAGCGCATGGTACTCCCAGTACGTTGCAAACGTGGCTGGCTTACAGCACCAAAGGCAGCAGCTAACCAGCTTGTCTTCACACCTGCAATGGTCTGGAGACACACACACGGTTGATTACTGTGTCCCGGCTGACGGGAAAAATACACTAACAACGCAATGGTTTTCAACTGTAGGCCTGCTCAGAGCATGAAGATGCATGCTGACTTCTCGGGTTCCTCCGAGCCAGGTAGTCAGATGATTTGAGAGGAATGTTAGGGTGGATCTCCAGACACTTCTGGCTGTGCTGAGGGCACATCCATCACGGTCTCATCCCCGCGGGGCCTGGCTGCTTACCTCGTGGAAGGAGAAGAGGCGGGCGAAGGGAGCGATAAAGGCGAACAGCCCTGCTCCTAAGGGCAGCAGCCACGTCCCAGGACATTCCTCCCCCCAGGCCCCTCTGTGAGGCAACACGTGAGCACTGTGAAAGGGTAATAGCAACGTATTAGAAAACTCGATTTTCTGAATCCGTGGGTTCCAACTAAACTGATGAGGGTAGAAAAGAAAAAGAGAGAAACAAAATATTTGCAGCTGGTTGAATGGAAAAATTGTTTGATTCAGATCTCAAAATCAGATTTTGTTCATGCATCGGCACACGTTGCTGCACTGGTTTTTACAAGACACCAGATGCTGATCTGAATTGCTTCACAGAAGCCATTAGCAATTCAGGAGATTTAGGAGGCTGCTGGTAAGAGAAGATGCAGCAGCTGTGTAGATTGTCTCATTATGCATCAATAAAGGTGGAAGCGGGAGCTTTCATCTACATTTGATCTCCTCTCAAATATGTAGAGTGGTTGAACATGCCCATTTTTCTGAATAATAAAACTATTGCTTTAAACCTTGCAGTAATTAATAGGTTAATTCACCATCCTTCACTGAAGAGGCAGTTGTAGAGATTATTTTTTAAACTGCCTTTTTTTTTTTTAACATCGATGCTTCGGAGGCTACTGCTGACATTTGCTTATTGTAGTTTTAAATAGGTATTATTTACAGTGCACCTGAAGCTGTTGTCAAAAGGGTTTTTTGTGTATGCTGTATCAGCAAACCCAAGTAATACTTCCGTGGAAGCTGAGAAGGTATAAATGTTAAAGGTATAAATGTAGGTTTAGAGAGTAGTTATAGTTAAGTGTAAATATTTTCCATTTGATTTTTTAATTGCTCCATCCTGTTTAACAGATCCTTTCTAAGCCAGGCTGGAGCCTCTCTTGGGAAGCAGTCCCTTTGATGGAACCGCTCTTGGCTCCTTTTGAATGGAAGCAGCTTGACGAAATACTTATAGTAAGTTAGAAGAGAAAGCGATCAGCACACTTACATCCCGGGATCTCTGCGTTTATAGTTTCATTGAACGTATCTAAAGCCTTTACTTGTGTAAGTAGCAGAGTTGGAGAACATCGCCAGAATCCTGGCACTGAAACGGGCTGGCTGCATGGAGCAGCTATGGCTGCAGCCCTGCGCCAGCCCCAGCTTAGAGCAGTGGCCGGAGGGGAAGAGGGAAAAGAAGGGGAGAAGAAAGCATAGGCAGGGATCTCCCAGTGCAGCCGGGGTGCCTGCTTCAGGATTCCCACTGTGTTCCCAGGGTTCCTATTCAGACTGGAGTCCTCTGCAGCAAGCTTGCCATCACTTGGTGAGAAGAACAGAATTCAGATCAGAAGTATGCTCAAAAGGAGGCTAAAGTATTAAAACTAAGAATGGCCTTTTTCAAAGAAATTACAATTAGTGGTCTTACATTTCCTGCCCATGTGATCTAAGTTTGTAGTCTGCTAAAGTTTTGGGTTTGGAGGTGGTGGTAGTGGTTTTGTTTGTTTTTTATTAAATTTTGGTGGGTTTAGATATTTGCCAGCAGGCTTTTCTGAGTAACTTTGTTAGCTTGATGGCAGAGGCTAACATTTGCAGCTTATAATAGCTGAAATGTTCCAGTATGCTCAAGTGATTTAAGTGCTTCAGGGATTGCTACCCTAATTCCTTGAGAGCAAAACTTTAAATGTCACTTATAACAGAAGAAATTACAGCAAATACGCATATGAATAACGTAATTTACAGTTAAAGGATAACTAAACATTGCTGGAGATGGATATAAACCAGAACAATTGGATCCAAACATAACCAGCATTTCAGACAGACTGAGATCTGGTTACAATCTTTATAGCTGAAGCATCTCTCTAAATATCCCTGAAAGGAATGTATAACAACTTACACTGTAATAATCTGAGTCACCTTTCAGCCAACGGGGTAAGGTGGTGAAGACAGCACTGAAAAAAGATTGAATATTAGGGGCGCCTTAGGAGCTGCTAGTGTTGGGATAAGTAAGGGAAAAAGTCAATAAAAAGCCCTCTTAAACTTTGTGTGTTTGGTTCTGAAGCTACAAAGCTGTTGAATTGTGCACAAATAAAATGAACAAAACTAAGTATTTACGTAATATAAATGGAAAAGGAATGGGAGCCAACCAGGAGAGAATACACACTGCCTGCTCATATTTTTATATGCAAGGTCAGACTAAAGCTGCAAAGAAATCTCTTCAGAGTACATCCACGCTGTCAAGTAGCTTATCTGCATGCTTTGCTCCCAGATCTGGTCCTTTGGTCATCCACATGGGATGGAGTAAACCTGGCTTCCTTTGCTCCCCTCTAAGTGTGATTCTGGGAGTAGTTTGCTCTGTGGACTCTTCCTATAGCAGTGGGGACGAAGAGCAAAGCATTGCTCTCCAACACCTCCCCACCAGCCCTGCACTCTCAAAGACCCCTAAGCACTCTCCTGTTACTCTCCCAAGCCATGCAGTAAGAACTCTTGGGCTATAGAAACACCACTCTCTTTCAAGCTGTCATATAGCCTACACGAGATCTCAGGCACCTCTAAGTGAAAAACTGCAAGAAAGAACAACTGTCTCTTAGAGCCACGGGAGCTGTAGGGGGTCAGGGCCAAGCGCTGGGCAGCGTGAAGGCAACTGGTTGCCTTCAAGTGGGGTTAAGCCTGATCAGTGGGAATGGGACCCACTTAAAAGCACTGGTCTGGGCAGTTCCTTGGGCAGATGCCGTTAGCAGGGTATGTGGTACCCTCTCTCTCAGAGAGATGCACCCAAACTGGGTTATGTGAAACTACTGTTAAAAATAGGCAACTCTTTATACAGGACTAATTGATATCGTGGACTGAGAAGCCCAGAAAGTATCAGTCTGAGAGTGCTCAAACAAGGAGTTTACAACAGAATTTTATTGAATCAATTATTTCTACTGATAAACTGCAAGAAATATGTGGACTTAGTTTCTACATATTCAAAGGCTTGTTGAGCAGATTGGAAAAAGCTTATGATTACAGATACCAAAGAAGAGGTGACATGCTGGCTTTTGGACACGGACAGTCAGACCTGTCTAGATTAGAGAATTACGTTTAGCTATTTTAATAAGCTATTTCTCATCATGCATAAATTTATGCTGATCAGTAATTAAAGCAGCTGTAGTATGAATGTCTGCAGTTTTTCTTTAAACAGGTTTAACTATATTTTGCTGCCCATTCATTTCGGTCTCAACACTGTGCCAAATATAATAAAATGAACCTTTTGGGAGACCAGGTGTGAATATATTCACATCCAGGGATAAACAATTGATTCGGTGGTTACAGCTCACTAGGTGTCATCTCGGAAGCCGCCTGTCTCAGTCACTGGTACAGACGTTGGAGAGACAAGCTGCACCTTGTGGCTGCACATAGAACAAAGACCACACAGGAGTCTCAAAGATAAGACAATTAATGTTTAATGACAGTGTTTATTAACAACAGTAAAACGTGCAATGATCTCACATCAGGGGAAGAAAAGACTCTTAACTGCAATTTTATCCTCATTTGGCTGAATTTATGAGAATAAATCAATGGGATTTTAGAACATGCTGATATGCTTTGTGTGAGTGCTAGTATGAAAAGAATTGAGAATAACATTGCCAAAAGCAGTAGTTTATCCTGTTGAAATTAGGAAGCTTCCAAGACATCTTAGAGGGTACCATTAATGGAGCATGTTTAAGAAAATAATAATTGGGACTTGGGAGAAGTCTCAGAAAATAACACGACTGTTTATATTTTTAATTCTTTGCTGGTTTGTTTTTATTCTATGGCAGTTAGTATTGGAAAATTAAAATATTTTACTTCATAATGCAAAATGAATATGCTCCTATTAGATAAAAGTTTGGACTATTCTGCAAAGTAATTAAAATTGCCAGTGAAAGAAAAGCATCTGAAAATCAACAGGCCTACATTTTTCATCTCTTCTGGTGCAGAAACAAAACAAAAGCATTCCCTAACATTTTGCAAAAAAAGTAAAACAATTCTGTGGAAAATGAAGTTTTATTTTAAAAAAAACTTTTTTAAACTGAAAAGTTATTCATAGTTGTATGGCATGTCTGATTTATAGCCCATGCAGGACACCATAAGAAAGCAGGGCCAAATCCAGAGCAAGCATAAATCAGTTGTTAGCTTAAATAGAGCGTTGGACTGGCTGAGAAACTCATCCTCATTCCGCTATGTTGGTAGTAAAAGCAGCACGTCTCATTTCTTTCTGAATTAGCTCTCACTCTTGTAAATGTTCCACACAACTTCCAAGTCCATTATTATTCTTAGATGAAAGACTTGTAATAATATGGCATTAAAAGATAGGGGAGAAACCAATTCTGTAGGTCAGAGTCTGTCATTGCTTAAAAAAAAAATGCAAAGTCCAACTTCCCTGAATTTGGATTATTTTCCTTAAGAAATGAAGCCAGGGAAGATAGATGAGCCACTGGCTGAAAGGGAGAATTATTGTATAATGATAAATATTGTCGGAAACAGAGAATCACCTTTTCACTGAACATTTTAGAAGTTTCAAGATGTATCACCCCTGCCATGACATTTAGCTGGGGCAGAAGAACCCACTCCCACTCAGTTATCTGGGAAACCTTATTAAGCCAAATTCTGCTCCTTGACACATTCCCAGCAGCTGTTTAACGACCATATGGAGACCTGCATGCATCTCAAAAGACCTAACGGTCTGCAAGTGCTTTACCACTAAGTAATAAAGATCTCGCAACATCATGCACTGTGCAAATGAGGAAATGGAGACATAGACAGAGACACTTGTGGTCCCCACCCGTAGTATGGCAGAGGCAAAGATAAAACGTACCTTAGGTCAGAGGCCACTCTTCCATCTTTAGACTGTGTTACTGCTATTCATAAATGTTTATTCATTTCGTATTCTAAATATGGGTGATAGTGAAGGCAGTAGTAATATTAATATAAACATGTTTTTCATTTGCGTTTTACTACACACTAGTGATGGCAAAACAGGGAAACTAGGGAAATGCTCTGTCTTCAATTTGATGGATGACCTCTCCTATCTGATGGAGTCCAAGCAACTTAACAGAAAAAATTGGTACTACACATACTTTTGCACTGTAGAAGCATCTTCAAGAGTAATGATCACCCTAACACGGAGAAACTAAGACCTGTGTATGTCTGCAAGGGTAGAGTATGTTTTAACTTGTACATGCTGTTTGAGTGCTCCCTTCTACACTGGGATTAATTCCTCTGTACAGAAAACATTCCTCAGATACAAATTATATCATAATCTGACACAAAATAGAGCTGAAGAATGAATTGACTTGCCTGAAATGAATTAAAAATTGTGATGGAAGTTTGCTGAACACTAGTGAACACTGTGGGCCAAATTCTGTCCTCATTCTTTATAATAAATATTTGGCAATGGAGCACAAAAAAAGTGAAACGTATTTTCGTGCTTGCAGGATTGTAAGTAAGAAGGAGGTCCACTGAAGGAAAAAAAAAAAAAGTACTTTAATGGGAAACCAGAAGGAGGGAAAACACATTATCAAAGTGGGGATACACTAGTGTAAAACTGGAGGAACCTCATGATAAAATAGCTCCATGAAATCTGAAAATACAGAAAATACTTTTTCATAGAAATGCATCTCCGCTGTGTATTTCATTATGCCCTTGGGAGTTGCTTATGTATATCATCTGCATACAGCAGTGAAATTCATCTTTGGAGTATTTTGCTGCTAGCTGGGAAATCAACAAAATGTTCATAAAGAGGAGCTACTAAGTGCATTTCTGATTCCCGGGGGGAAGCGTTTCTGGTGGCAGCAGGCATGACTAGCTCTATTTTCTACCTTGTCAGACTTTCAGCTAAAAGTGAAGTGAAAAGTTTGTGCTAGGAGCTAATGACTGGTATGTGGGAAAGCAGCAACAAGATTATGTTCCTTTTTCATCCTTGGTTCAGATCTATTCCACATGGCTGTTGGTCAAAAGTCTTTTCCCATCCAAATGCATCTGGAGATAAGCCAGGATACTGGAGACTCACTACAGCTTGCAGAGATGGGTTGCCGCCTAACTTGATCTAATTGGAATTTGTGCTGTTGATCTGAGCGTAGAGTGATATGTCCTCTCCGGTTTGCTTGATGCAATCAGGACATTTAAGCAAATGTACCTCAACTGAGAGCAGCCATACAGAGCAACGGGACTAGCAGTGAGACCGTGCCCCGCAGAGCTGTCTCTGCGTCCTGGTTCCAGCCCTAGGTCCGTCATCAGCAGGATAAAGCTTTAGCCCGGTGGCAAGCCATTTCCTTCCAGCCTGAAGCCTCACTTGAGTTCTTGAAAAGCATATGTGGATGGCGATCAGGCCGCCACTCTATCGTGCTTAAGCCTGTTGTGAAGATAAGGTGGTGGCTCCGCAGTGTAGCAGCGGCACGCTGCAAGTTGGGTCGTGTGTGGCACTGCTGTCCTGGCGCACCAGGTCTGTGGGAAAACAGATCTACCAGCACCTTCAAGCAGGAAAACGTCCCTTGCTGGTTTGTGAGAGTCAGAAGGGGATGCAGTACACAGTGGTTTTAAATTGTTTGTGTTCACTGTATTATAACAAACTCTGAGGCAATAATTACTTCCCTGAGGTAATATCAACTGCACTAACAGCATGAGCAATTTGATCTGCCCGTTTCCTGGTTTTGGCCACAGCTCGTGAAATCACAACTATCAAACGCAGAGCCTGGATGAAAGAGCCATTCTCATTTATCTACACAGCTATTTTTGGTTCTTCATAGCTTATAAATAAAATAATCTTTGAGACTGGAATTGCTCAGGAGGTTTTTTCCAACCAAATGGGAAGTGCCTTCAGAGCACTTGAGGAGATGGGGGAAGTCAAAATAATTTTTGAGTCACACCTGTGTTTTTTGAAATGTTTAAAACTGAAAATTTGTTCCTAGAAAACCAGATACACATATACTCTGAGTTTGATCCTCTCCCTGGAGAAGCATTCATAGCTTCAGTGATTTCCATGGAGTTATGTCAAATTACCTGAGCTGGATATTTGCTCCAGGCCATTTTGCAATCACAAACAGCAGCAACGTGATAAAGATCTCAGCATATTTCTGAAAGGAAGGCAAATGTCACTGATAGACCGGTTGCAAAAATGTCATTCATTAATAAAAAGGTCACAAGTGACTGAAAGAGATACAAATGAAATATTTCACCTCTTTGGAGCTTCATTTTGCAGTCCCTTTAATTGTATTTATCAACCACATTTTCCTAATCTTTTCAAAGGTCTGTCTTCCTGTGATTTAAGGTCTGCGTTTGGGAACCTCGGGTTAAAAAGAGACCTCCCTTTCAGTCTCTAAGCCTGGGTACACACTGGAAAGGCGAGGACTACTGTTGCAAGATAAGAGGAAATCTGAGACGTGAAGGATGGCTCAAACCAAAAACACTGACCCGAACAGCAGGCTGTGTAAAATGCAGGTGTAAGTACAGGCAGCGGCACTGGCGTTATTTGAAGTAGCAAGCACTGGTTTGGTAATTACAGATGGCGTTTTGAAGCCGCACACACTTACTGTGTGAGCATGTAGAGACTAAAAACATGAAGTGTGACCTAATCCAGAACACAGTAGCATCCTTGGAAAGAAGCTCTGAAGAAAATTAAGGCAAAAGAGATGTAATCTCATAGCATCAAGCATGAAATGACTGAATACTTGACTTCCTCAATCACTCCTACCTTAGGCAATGAAAACAAGCTTATACTCCAGGGTGAGAAGGAAAATTTATGAGAATTATGGAAATCGATCACATTTGTCCGCAGTGTGCAGGAATTTCTCAGAATCCAAAACAGTCTTTTTTTTTTTTTCTTTCTTTTTTTTTCCAAACACGAACAAGGAATATGCACTGAATTAGAGTGGAAACTTTTAAGTCTGGTTTTCCAAGATAAAGAGCTGTAAGGTAAGCAAGAACACAGTCCTACTTAGGGTGTCACAAAAATTGTCTAATCCCCTGATTTGTGCAGCAGTAGAGGTGAGCATCTCCCATTCTTGCACAACACATAATCCACAACGGAATTCAATTCTAAATCAATTACAATACTCTGAAGCTTTTATACTATTAGCTTTTCCCCCTCTTCCACCAAACTGATGTTAGTGAGCAAGCATGAATGGATAGTACTAGAATCAACTAATGGTAGGGATAACCCCAAAGTATTTGTACAGTTGTTCCTGTTCCCTGTCTGACCTGCTCTGCTTTATGTCAGTGTCTACTTTAAGGGGTAGGAATTGTCTTTCTGTACTGTGGTTTATGTGGTGTCACAAACGTTGATACTGATCTCTTGCAGCAAAGGTTTCTGTTTGATCTCACCAGTGTAAGAGCATGTATGTTATTTTCATCAGGGCCTTTCCAGTCACTCGATTCATTAGTTTTGCACAAAGCAGGATTGTAACTGGGCAGTGAGGAGGGGGAATTTGTATGTGCAGAATAAGATTTAGCAATTCCTGTATTTCCTGTAAGACAGAGGCTATTTTGAGGTTGGCTTGTTACGTTTGATCTTCCTTTAAAAAAAAAAGTATCTCCCCAGCAGAGAGCAATGGCATCTAACTTTCCCATCCACTGTTTGTAAAACAAACCTATCTTTTACCTTCTCCCTCTTAACTTCTCCACTAATTCTGTGGCATGGTAATCTTGTTCTGAGTGTAAATGTCCTTCCTCTCCCAGTCAGAGATAACAAATGTCCTTGACAAAATAGTACATCTTCATTTTTCACAACAGAGTTACTATCCCAGTGGTTACTTAAAAAGCAAAATTAATGTTTTGTCTGTGGGAGCAATTTAAGCTGAGATAAACTGCGGGTATTAGCCTCTCAGAGATCATCCCAAGCTGACGTTATAACCTTGTTCAGTTGATACATCTGAGCTGGTGGTATGAGCTCTCCCATAGCAGTATCCACAGAAATGGTTTAATTTTGGCTCATGTAGTAGGATTATGAATCTGTAATACTACCACTAGTGTTACAGGTGGGTATTCTCCTAAGTGGGCGCTGACTCACTTGTCATTTGCATTTTTTTAAGGAGGAAAATCCTTAGAGGTATAAATCAAAGGTATTGGTAGGAAGCAACTCATATTCCTCTGCAGGAAGCAGGAAAAAAGTAAAAATCCCAATGGTCTTGCGTTACATCATCTCCCGCATAGGATCAGTTGAGCGTTATTATTGGGCTATAGTTACTCCCAGGCTGTTCAGCACCCTGTGGATGTGAATTTAGGTGTGAAGTCCCATAGAAAGTCTTCTGTGGAGGAGATGTTGAGAGAGACTAAGGGTAGGGTTCAATTTCAGAAACCAAAGTTCAACATGCCTGTGTGTTCGTGTTTACGTGGGAATGATGGGTCTACACTCTTCGTGTCCAGCCAGGGCTCTAAAAAGTTACTTAAACAGAGTCACCTCGTGCCACCTGAGAGAGCACAGGAGGCTGGCTGGTGCGAGGCAGGGCCTGTCAAAGACCCATGCTTTTCTAAATGGCTGCTAGAGCCACTTAAGGTACTACAGGGAATTTCTAATGCCACTTCATACCTGCATTCAGCCAACTGAATTGAGACCTAAGTGTTTCTACTGCTCCTTATGTAGACAGGCAAGCAGCAAGCACAGCCCAGAAAGTCAATGGCACTGGTCACCCAAGAACTGAGCAACCAGCACTGGTTCTCTTAATCAAAAGATTTTCCAAGGCAGAAATTTCTCTGACAGAAATTAATTGCCCCAATTGCCCCCTGCGATTGCCCCAAAGAGGAGCAGAAACAGTGCATCTCTGTGCCCTTCTCTTTTCCTGTCTTCTTACACTTCTAGATCTTCTCCGACACAGACGAGTAACATTTGAAGTTCTCTGCGGGGAGAACTGTGAGTCCAGCTCAAGGTCTAGAAAACAATTTGATATCCTGGGATGTTGAAGTGTGACAACTAGCCAACCTACTTGCCTCTCAATTCCTGTCCTTGGTTCTCTTTGCCTTTCTCAGATATTCTTTTAGATATCATCAGAGGCTGTATTTAAGTAGCAAAGACGTTTTTGACATTACTCAGGAGGAACAGCATCGTTATTCTAGTGCTTTATAGCCCACAAGTGCTTCAGAACCTACAGGCATGGTTGTTTGCTGTGCAACAGGTCCCTGGTGTCTAATCTCCCAAGTAAATATGTGAGTCATTGATCCTAAAACACTCTGGAACCATAAATATCAGACATTTAATTGCTCGACAGGAGGTCATGTTCATGTGTGGTTGATGAATGCAAGTCTCTGGACAGTAAACACTCAGGCCCAAAGCAACCCAAGCCTGCAACCAAGAATAAAAAGCTTTGCTGTTTTGTAGAATTTCATGTTACAAGATAGACCTTGTAGTCAGTAGATCAAGAGTAGTCCCTGCTGAGAATTATGCTATCTAACTTTAATAACAAAAATATATAACAAGTATTAACTAAGTTTTGTTGTTGTTCCTGTCTTAGTATCCTTTTAAGGCCAAAAATATATTCATTGTGTCATGAACTGTTTCCAGTCAAAATATGCTTGACAGATTCTAATTAATACATTCAAAGGGACAGTTTTAGTACAGTTTCCCACAGACACTTCTGTAGTAATTGTGTTTCAAGGGGGCAATAAAACCACAGGGAAGTTTTGCACTATAATAACACTTGGCTGTTTATCTGGGCTCAAGGTTACTTGGGTGTTACATATTCTTTCCTGGTGGAGGAGAATGAATTTAAGAAGGAAAATACCGAGCATCTTTCGGGTAGGGGGCTGCGTCATCCTAGAGATTTTTTAGCAAAACAAATTCAGTGGGCTTAGCCCTAGCAGAGCTAGAAAGACCTCAAGGACACATAACATGCTCCTTTGCATTCATGTAATTTCCACTTAAACTATTTGTTGCTGTGGTGCAAGTCAAATACAGCATAGAGATACCATTACAGAAGTATCACTAGGGACTCCAGCATTACAGGTACGTTGACAAACTGCACTTAAAGCAACGTTAAAATCCTGCTAGTTCACGAATTAACGGTAACTTTGGAAACCAAATTCTAACATAATAGCTCTTCAGGGGACAATCTGGAGGAGGAAAAGCATTTTCATTTGGCTTTGACAATCTCACTTGTTTTCTTGGCCCCTTTTTTGCTAAGAGCCACTTCAAACCTAGCAGTTGCAGAGTACACTCACACTCTAGTACAAGTCTCAGGATACATGGCACATTTCAAACTTTTAATCACAGCCACTGATCATTGTTCTTCATAACCTAATTTATTTCTGCAAACAAGACAATTAAAATGTCAAGCTTCATCAGTTGCATTGATTTTCCAGAGCGGCCTCACACTTGGCTACAGTCTTGACTGGGATGTCTCCCTACAGGCTCTGCTCTTTCCTCGCCCTATTCAGATCCCAGGACCAATCTTCAGAAGCAGAAATCTCAGACTGAAAGACTTTATTAGTTGCATGTGATCCCTGGTGACATCCAGAGGGTGCAATAGAAATAGGAGTAACTTTCCAGCAAACGCTCAAGCTCTACTGCTCAAGAAAATACAGTTCTCTACTGTAGGAGCTGCCAGTCCTCCACTCCCACTAGTAGCAGCAAGGTAGCTTCTCCCAGTGATGAATTTCCTGCAGTACAACAACTTTTCAAGCTTCAGTTTCTAACTAGAGTATACAGTTTAACGAGAGCTGAAGCCTATAGCAGGAGAAGCCACAACAAGCAAGATGGGCAGAGAGTTCATCCCCTTCAAACCTTCCTACATTTGAAGAGAAATAGCCACTTGTGCCTTAGTACTTTGGTTCCAGAGTAAATGCTGTTCAATGGGTACATTAGACAGGTCTAGGGTCTAATATAAAAACTACCATAATAAAATTATACTGCACAATAACTTATCATAATTCCCAACTACTGAACTCTAGGCTGCTTTAGCTATACCTTAACAAAAAATTGAGCTTTAAAAAATTCAGAGGAAGGTACTACAGAAAATTAGAGTTCATACCAGAATCTACACAGTGTGGGGTAAAAATTAAGTACAGATGAGAAGTAGGAGAGAACATGTAATTATGAAGGGAAAGGTGAAATCTAATCAGTTCTTCCCATTTCTCTAATGTTACAATGTGAAAACATCACTCTCTGGAAAAATTAATAGCTGGTACATATAGGTTAGAGCAAAATAAGAGGAAATAATACTCCAAACAGCAGCAGTTTAACTTGTGCATTGCACATCCAGAGAAGATCATCGCATCATTTTCATTGTCAGGATGTTGAAATAGTTTATGGTCTTCAATAAATATTTCTAATTATAGGTGGTAGGATATTGGAGGGCTTTGAGAAAGAGTCATGATTTAGACCTTTAGAGGAGCACTGCCAGGCCTGAGGTCTGTTTTACCATGGATATAAATGCTGGGCTCACACTACCAGGAATGTCTAATCCATGACTAACCAGAAGGATCTGAGTCCACAGCATAAAAAATAACCCTGAGGTCTACATTGGTGCGTAGTCCAGGAATGTTAAGCACTAGAAGGCAGTAATCAAGCATGCCAGAATTTACTAGATCAAGTAAGATTTACAAGATCAAGACAAGATTTACTCCTAACCTGACCCCTAAAAAGATTGGATAGCACACACATCCTAATCTGGAAAGGTCTTTGAACATATTTCATCTAGAAATAAAAGTGGGCATCTTATGGCAGCACACTTGCATGGAATAGTAACTGTCTTTCTCAGAGTTGAGATGACAGCCACCTTGAACCTCACCAGTTCTTACATGTCCACCCCCACTCCCCCCCAAATTCTTGTTTGGTTAAAAAATATTAACAGTAGGAGATCTTTATTTTTGGCAACCCTTTCTTTTTACATTCAAGTCAAGCCAGTGCTACTGGACCAAATCTTCAGCTGGTGTAAATCAGCATAATTCTGTTGATTTCACTGAACCTCAAATGAAGCTCAAACTTGTCTCTTAGCTTCAGCCACGCTGTTCTGGTCTGCACAGAGGGTTTGCCCTAATGCTTATTGTAGTTCAGGCAGGTCACAGTTCACTGACCATTTTCCCTCTGCTTAGAGCCAGTGAGACCTCTGACCTGCTCTCTTCAGGGCTTTCACAACCCAGGAAGGAAGCACCCAGAATGGTCACGCCCTCCTTGTCACCTCTTTGTAGACAACTGGAGCATGGAGCGGCGCCCAGAGCGCTCCCAAATTGTGTCAGTGCGCTTCTGGGACTCGTAACTGAGAGAGAGTTTGGAAGAAAACTACTCCAGTTACCTCTGAATATCTGGTATGATTCTATACTTGAGTCTTTCAGATCCTACACATTATTAAGATGCTCATGAGACTAGGATTGTCAGCAATGAGGAATGAACCAGGGAACCCGGCTTCCCAACATGGGAACCCTCTTGTTGTCTGAGCTCTTTCAGCTCTGTTGCATAAAGCTCTAGCAAGATCTTCAGCCTTCCCGTGTAGTCCAGCCACCTGGACCGCAATCATATTAAATCCATAATTCCTCTGGCATCTTAGAGTGGTGTCTTTTGCAACTTACAGCTTAAAGAACCAAGAGTCAGTTTGGGACTTAGTGTCCATTTAATTGTACGTGCTTCCTATTCTATGTTATCCATATGCACAAACAGTGCATGTGACTCCAATTTTGCTAAATGTATATCAGAAAGAGATATGTAAGTAAATTTTAAGGTAAGGTAAAAATATAGAAAAAAATACTTGCAACTTCTAGATAGATCATTGCAGGCACAGAATTATGAACCTACTATTTTTCCCCTACCTGCCCTCTGAATTTTTGGCGTACCCTTGCTGTCATACACCTTGCATTGTTTGTTGCTTTAAGTGAATGCTAATACTAAAAGAGAGTAATTTGATGGCAAATGGAAGGAACATTTAATCTAGTCAATGCTTGCTTTGAACTTCTGCAAATGCTATGAAAGCTTGTCAAATTACTGTGTTTACATAGTGCAGCTGCTTTTCAGGAGCCCGCACGTTGTACATTATTTAGTGCTGGCATGTAGGTGCCAGCAGAGCTCAGGACTGTGGTTGCATGTGCAGAAACGTATTGATGCTTTGTTGCAACCTATCTCTGGTTCAACAAGTAATATCAGAATCTTAAGAGAACCTTCTGTGAGGAAAGTTCAGTATTTTTCTCTTGGTCTCATTCAAAACCAACAAGAACAGAAGCACATGAAAAAGTAATGGAAAAAGTAAGTTAACTGAACTATTTCAAACTTCAAAAGAAGCACTGAGCAATTTCAGTTTACAGAGAAGCTTCAAGTAAAAAACAAACAAACAGATTAATTTGTATGAAATCAAGATGGTATTCAAAGTAAATCTGAGCGCTGTTTTTCCTCATAGAATAATACTTAGTGAATGTAATATACTTTATATTTTATGAAAAAAATATAGGCAATAAAGTCTTAACTTTACAGAAAAATTTCAGCCTACACAGGAAAACGTCACATAGTAGCGTTACCTGATGGAATCCAGAACTGGAGGTTTCTTTCTACGTCAACACTGCACGGTGGCTTCTCAGCAGGTTATGCCATATCCGTGTACCTTGTGTTTATCATAAAGCAGTAAAATATGTTCTTCTAGTGAATAAGTCATCTTGCAGAACTGTGGGTGAAAACAGAATTATGTAAGAGCTAATACCAAATATTTATATTAACTTGCTTATATAGCTGAAAACATCACGTGGATGGAAACTACATGCAAGTGTGTAATTGTGAAGCATTAACTGGAAAACAGGAAACATCAGTTGCTTATCAGCGATAAATTGGCAGGACTGGCAAAATATTTTGAAGGCTATTAAATACATACACAGGATTTAGGAACCCAAAATTTAGCTCATATAAAGTCAAGGTAATACCTGGAGGAAGGTAATACACGCACTAGGTGAGAAATTTGAATAAAAGTAATGCCAAAAGTGATCTGGAAGCTGCACTGAATTACAAACAAATCAAAAGTTGTAACATTATATCATTGTAAAGAACAGCAATGTGCTTGGGTTTTGTGAATGAAAGTTCGTATCAATGTAGAAAGAATGTAACAAAAATCTTAAGTATAAAAGCTGTTTCCGTACCTGAAACGTAAATACATCTATACTAGGCTTTCTTTTATTAATTTTATGGCATGCTTTAGGCAAAATGGGTATAGTGGAGGAGACAGGAGAATAAGCAACAAAAAAGGACAGGAGCTCAGTGGGTGAATAGGTAACCAGAAAAATTAAAGGATATGAATAATCAGGAAGGCAATACTGTGAAAACCTAAAGCTACTCCCTAAGTCTTATTCTTGCAAAAATGTATTTTTATAAAGAGGACACATCAAGAATTTTTTTTTTTTTAGAATATTCTAAATGCTATTAATTATAGAACAAACAAGGAAACCAAGTAAAAGAATGTACAGCAAATATGCAAGTAAACTAATAACTAGTGTTTATTCAATTACTGTTTTGTACAAACAAGCAGAGTGTTTTAATACCAGTTTGTAAACATCTCCTTACCCAAACTGCATGTTCAGTTGAACATCATCCACATGAAGTCAGTTGAAAATAAGCACATACAAAAATCAGGCTAGAATTCAAAGGAAAAAGCCCTTAAAAGCACAATAAGAAGGGGTGGAAAAGGATAAAGAAACGCAAGGAAGAAATAAAAGGAATTGTTCAAACTTTTTACTTGATAAACAACATTGGAAAATTGTCAACCATAGAAAGACAAATAAAAATCTGCTCATCTTGTATAAACTCAGTTGTGGATTGGTAAATGGAAAATTTTAAAGGAGGCTGTCTGCCAAGAAGAGGAGAAGTGGAAGTCCCAGCTGTAATTAAATAGATTGACTCCTCTTCCTCTGGAAGCAGCAGAGCAAGAGCTCCTCTGGTGTCTCTCAAGACTTCCCCCTTCCTGTGGCTATTGCAGTGAAGACCACCTGGCTCAAGGCAGGCTGAATTAGGAACAGGTGGGAGTGGGACTGGAGATTTTCAGGACTTAGAGCCTTTTCATTCAGGTGTTTGCAGGAGGAGAAAAAGGATCTGTTTGGGGAAAGGAGGAGTGCGCCAGCTGAGGATCTCCCTTCCGTCCTGCCAGGGGAGCTTCCAGCCTGCCAGGGAAGGCAGGGAGGGGAAAAGGGCAGCAATTGCTCTCAGTCGCCTCCCCTCCTCTGCCAAGAGAGAGGTGCTTACAGTGCAGTTGCTGGGCTCTCTCCTATGAAGGAGGTTAAAACAGAAGAGAATTTGCTGTTCAAACACAGAGGTTATTAGCTTTGATGAATAAACCACACAAACTGTAGATCTTGGTTAGGTGTCCCCCTCAGCAGATCCACTCCCTTCCTCACTGGGACAGTTAGATCGTGCATGAAACTGGGGACATGCATCCTTTACTGAAACATCTTATTCTTCTCAAGCCAGTTTTCAGGTTTCTGAGTTTTTCTACCTCAACTGGTATTGCTTGAGCAACCATTCAGCTTTCCTATTAGGATAAGCCGAAGATGAAGAATTTCTACGATATGATGCAGTGCCTTACATAAGGGCAAATCAGCTGAGTAGTGACTTGTTTTTACAGCTTCCTTTCAGATACACTTTTCCCTTACTCTGTCCTCTCTCCTGAAGGGCACACCCCCAGGAGCTAGTGCAACCCTGCACCACGCCAGCTGCTCAAAACCCGAGGGGAAGCTGCCCTTGAAGGTGCCCTTTACCGTCTGGCTGTGGTCTTGCTGGCTGGGCCAGACAGCTGCTCTGCTGGGGGATGCTGCAGCAGTGGTTGGTTTGTCCCACAGCTCAATAGGCAGCATCTCATGGGAGGAATCCAGGCTCTTCTTTCCAATCTACCTTGTTTTGGAAATCTTCTGAATGTTATTAGATTCTGTAAGACTTGACCTTTAAAAGTCAGGGGTGCAATTAACCAATCTGGCCAGCTCCACATCAGCAGCTCACGCTAGCCTAGGAGAGGCAGGAACCAGACAGTTCACTTCTGACTAATGTTATTACAGAGGAACAGGAGGTGGATCCAGACGCTCTAATTAAACTGCAGCAGGTCTGCTCAGTAGGCTGTTATGATTGAGTGCAAAGCAGAGATACCGTGTGAAGCGTGCTAGAATCCCTGGGCTTCATCTAATTATGTGGCATAGCCATTTTGGTGTTGATTTGGTGGCAGTAGTCTGTCATCCAGCTGGCAAAAGAAAGGGAAGGTATCCAGAGAAATGGGGATCCTCCACTGCCAATGCTCTGGTCCGAACACCTCTATACTAACTCACTTTATCAAAACTAGTGCATAAAGCATGGCTAGAGTGGAAGGAAAGGCAGTGTGGCCAGGAGATTGCCTTCATTATCTGTGCGAGTGACTCCCTGCTCTGCTTTCACTTGTATATCAGAAATAGCCCTGCATGTAAGAGTGCGCTTGAACATCAGAGTCGTCATTTGCTCAAGTCTCACTCAGGGTTTCTTTGGTGTAGGTGAAGACTCAGGCACTAGAGCCTCAGGCCAGTGCTAAATGGTCACTCTCGCCCTGTCCCATCTACTTTAGTTATGGGCTTAAATGGCAAATAGAAATTCTGCAGAAAGGTGAATCTTGCGACTCTGTTGGGCTTTTTTTGCTTTTTCTGGTATGTCAGTTGGCTTGAATTGTGGACTGCATTTGTCTGTGTCAGTGTTTGCTGTCCTTTCCACTGGGGATCTATTGACATTTCTTGCTTCTTTCTCTCCCTTCATCCTGCTCACAGTGAATTGCCTCTGGTTCCATGCAGCCCTTTTCTGTTAACACACAGAAAACCTCAGACTTAAGATAAATTACTTTTTACTTGGATCAAATGGGTCAAGCCTGAATTCGGCTTTTATTTAGGCTGGTAACCTACCCACTCTGCAGTACAAACATAAGTCAAACCTGGTCGGTTGGTGCTGATTGTTTTAACCCCTTGTTTCTCTCATCTCTTACTCAAGAAGCAGCCGAGTTTTCTTAGCAGTTCACTGTGGAAGAACCACAGGCTCTCCGTTTACTCACAGAGAGACTTGGGCTGTCCCTAACCTTCCTAGAGTATGCCAAAATGACCCTGCATACTCAAGGAACCCAAATATCCTTAACATTATTGAAAGCTGAATGTATGTAATGGGAAAAAGCAGGGAGCATATTCTTAAACGTAGGCATTAGCTCCCTGCAACTCTTTACCATGGGACAGAGACAGGCTCCTCCAGATTGTAATCCAATGCAGGAGCCTAATCTATCAACTAGAAAAAAATCTTGGAGAAATTAGTCTTGTGAGGCTAAAGCCAGCTGTTGCAAATAGATCCCTGATACATCTTAGATCTTAGCCTAAGTCTCCAAGTTTTCTTGTGTTTAGCTGATTGTGCAAGTGAGCAACTATACATTTCATGTCTGTTAAGATGGGTGCAAGAGCTTGGGCACTGGTTTGTTTAGGCTTAAGAACCTAATCCAAAATCATTTGAAGCTTCCTAATGATTTCTCAGTTAAGCATATGAATTGCCCCTCTTACTTGTCTTTCTCTATTTGAGTACTGCTGGTAGAATTTGCAGCTGAAAAATATACTTCTTTGACTTGCAGAAAAACATTGTTAGCATGATTACCGCTGAGGAAACAAAAATCTCTTAACACTTTTGTACTTGTTTCTGATTTATGTCTGTCGTTTTTCATCTCTACTGTGCTGTCCCATATACCATAGTATTGTTCATCCAGTTCCATATTAATGCACAAGACTTCCAATTATTTTAAAATAGAAGCTATAGGAATAATTAGATATATTGCTGATATAATCTATAATGAAAGTCTAAACTGGCATAGGTGCATTAGTACTTGCAAAGCTAGTAGGGGTTGTACTTCTTGGAAATAATGGAAATGACAGAAATTACAAGTTATAAACAGGGACTGAGGGCCAAAATTTTTAACATAAGTATGTCCCTAGAGCTGCAAATAAGTGCCAGGAAACTTGGTGCTTCTGGAAAATCTGATTAGGTCCCTATTTGCATCTTAAGAGCTTAAATATATTTATGCTTATGGTAAATGAGAACTTTCAACAGAGGCTGATGTTGGATCTGGGCCTTTGAAAAAAATCTAACCTCACTGAAGTGATTGGGAAATCTTTCAAATGCCTTTTAAAGATTTCCCAATCTTTTAAGTTGGGGTCATCCAAAATTTTGACAACCGTAGACCAAATGATATTATAGGAATTTGCTCAGCTTGGGCTTTTGGAGACAAATATACTTTATGATCTTATAGAGCAGTGGAAAAACCATTTTGCCAGGTGGAAAAGACCCATGGGCCATCAGCTGTGCAGCCATGCACCAAGCTTATGGAGTGACTAGTTACTCATTAACGCCCTTTTTATGATACTTGCTTTTTTCCTGATCAAAGGAGGAAAAACTGCATACTTGCTGCAATTCAAGTCCTATTAGAGAGAAGCGTAAGAAAGTTTATCTATCTACTACATAATCTTTTCAAATGAAATTAAAGTGAATTTAATTTGGCTTAAATCATAGACTTGTCCTCTGTGTGAGTGGATCACAACTTACTTGCCTATATTTGAGAATCAAGACTCGCACAGATGCTGGAATCTAAAGACTGGTGGGAAATGTGGCCGATGGTATTTGGATGAGCAAGGGGAAAGACAGGATATGGGAATGTTATTACTAAGAACTAGTTCAAACCATACTTAGCAGAAAAGTTATCACATTTTTTTTGTCTTAAGGTCCTTCTAGTGAGAGGAAAAAAAAGGTAGAAAAGAAAGAGGTCCTTCTAGTGAGAGAAAAGAAAGGTAGAGTGATCAAGCAGAAGGATGAGGAAACCTGCCATGAAATTTTACCTAAATTTGAAGTATTTCAGGTTTTCTTTCAGAAAATGGGAGGAGAACATTGGAGGGGCAATAGCCTAAAATGGCAACATCTTCATCAAGTTCCAGTCAAATCTCTACTGACAAGGGCAATGATAGTCGTAATGATACTCATTTTTCTCTGCATACTTCCTCTACTTCCCTTATATAAATTTAACTACCCTATCTCCCCTGCCTATGATTGTACTAAACCAGCGTTTTTACCATGACCCCTTTGGCACACAACCCTGCGATACCTCTTTGGATTCATTAGTGGCCTGTTGTGGTTTACAGCGCGTCCATCTGCCATTCGTTAGGCACTCTGGTCGCGGCTAGCGGGAAGCTAGCTCAAGTCTGGTGGAGCAAGACTGTAATGAAGCAACAGCTGAGTCTAATCCTACCTAGCAGTTATTGTCCATGTTTCATTAGCTGTGTGTTTATGGATGTTGTTTTCCTCCTCTGTTAGGCTACATGCTTTCTTTAGTAATTAGTGTAGCTTGAAGAAAGATCTGCTGGAATAAATAGATGAGGCCTTTGGCTTAGTGAGAATGGCATGAAAAGACAGGTAAGCACTTGGAGTGATGCCTTTGACCAAAATTGGACACTTGTCAAATACACACTTCCAAGGGACTAACCCTGCCAACACACTCCACAGCAAGTGCCTAATCCCCCCAGCAGTAACTGGTGAGAGGCTGCAGTGCTCCCTGCCAGCACCATCTAGACAGTTGTGGAAGGCCCAGGCAAGCAATTAAAGAATAGGGAGAAAAAGTAGCCAGCCGGTTTTTGGGGAGTTCCCTGCCCAAACAGTCAGAATTTGGCCTAACAATCATTTTCCCAATGATTTTTGAAGTTGGTTTAGTTTAACCAAGTTTCGTAAGAGAAAGACCAGGAGTAAGCCTATCCGTATAAGAGCTGTTGAGACACAGCAATTGTACTTTAATTTACATGCAAGATGATTTTCCAGGTGCAGGCAAGCTTTTCAGAGCCATGAATAGCAAAGGAAACACTTGAAGAACTAGTGAAATGTTTACAAGAACCCAGAAGACATTGTAGAGATGAGAAGCTCTCTCTTTAGGAGACCGCTCCACTCTGCCTAAGGAATTTAGCCTAAGCCTCCTTGTTTCCAGCTATTGCAGGCAGAGGGATTTCAGTCTTAACTTCTTTCTTGGAAGGGTGGGGCTGCTGCTGGTATCAATTTGAGAACATTACTTATCTCACCTAAACAATTCCCCGGGGGGCATGAGCTTCAACCTACGGAAGGAAAGGCACAGCTGTTGATGACTTCAGTGGGTTGTGCCTCAGGCTCCATTCAAGGAAGGAAGAATTCAGTACAAAAGTCATCCCAGAAATATATAGCTACATTGAGCAACGGCAGGGTGCTTCCCAGCTGTTGAACAGTTTAACAACCCAATCGAAAATAGCCTCCTGATGTGTGTTCCTCTAGGAATAATTTCAGTGGCATGTGATTTTCTGCCCTTTCATTGTCAGCTTTATTTCCAGGAATGTTTTTCTTTTTTCCAGCCAATGCTTTCTGTCACAGTGGCTTATCTGACAATAGGTTGGTATAAGCCTACTGCTTCTCTGAAGTCCTGGCCTTCTTATCTCCTGTATCAATGAGTGACATACCTTTAAATGTTGTACTTTTATCTAATTAAAATGAGAGTATAACGTATGCCCCTTTTCTAACCAGGCCATGCTCATTCCTTTAGAGTAGTGAATTATTCATTTCTTCTTGCCACTTCTCATGCTTTTTTGGGGGGCTAAACCCTGAAGAATGGAAGGGGAAGGAATTCAGAGAATGGGGAGGAATAACAAAATTCCTCCTCCAGCTCTGATCTCGATAGCAGTGGGGAGAGCAGGAATTGCTGCCTTGACTGCTCATCCTCCAGGGCAACAGGTAGAGCAGATGGAGTAGCTAAGCCTGCCTGGAGCAGCAGCGTGGCAGAGTAATGCTTCTGGGGGCCAGCAGCAGGATCACTGCGGCTTTTATTGCCCCCCTGGGGCTCCATGTCACCGGGGCTCCATCACATCTGCCCCAGGTGGATGAGCAGGAGGTGCCACAGCCCTCCCAGGTGCTCTGCCATCTTAACAGCAAGCCCCCAGGGCAGGACAATACCTGTAAGTGGAGCTTAAAGACCATATCTTTTCTTCTATATGAAACCAAAACAATAAAGAGGGGATCAGATCACTTGCTCCTGTAGGAAAGGTGAGCAAAACTCTCAGCTTTGGCTGAACTCAGCTGGAGCTGAAGAGTTCATCCCACCCTGCAGCAGAGTCATTTGTGAGACCGCAAGACTCATCTTCATCTCCTGGGGAGGCTATGTCAGGCTGCATCAGGAAAGTTAAAAATGCCAGTTAAATTTGCCTCCTTTTTTAAAAGCAGTAAGGAACCGACGGTTATAGAATGTTCTTGCTGTCTGTACACAGCTCATTGAAAATGCAGCTTCTAACAAACAATAAAATAAAATGATTGCTTTCCTTAAAGGTACATCTGTGAAAGCATTCTTTCAGCATCCAAGTAAAAAGTACCATTTATATTTCCGAAACACTTCTGCTTTGTCAGCATCAGCCTATCTGCAGTGATGATCCATTTATCCCGGCAGCAGTACCATTACACCCAGATTCCAGATGAAACTGAGGAATGTGCAGAGAAACTAAAGACCAAATTTTTCAAAAGCTGCTCGGGGGCTGAAAGAAGAAGTCACAAAAGAAGTTTCTAGAAATGCCTTAGTGTAAGTGCAATCACCAAGTGTAGGGTGTGTTTTCTCGAGCAGCAAAGCCTATTTAAGCATTCCCCACCTTTCCCACAAGACCACCTTCTGCTCTCAGTTTGGCCACTTTGGCTGTCGGAGGCACTGTGCCTTTCTCAGGATCAGTGGAATGATCAGGGTTAACCAAAAAAAAAAAAAACAGTCTTGGGGAAAGAGCATCTTTTGAATCAGGACAATTCCATTAATTCCACGTAGAGCTCATCCCCACAGACATGTGAATCAGCATGACTGGGTGGGTGGACTTGGAGAGCTACGGGCTAGGGAGTGACAAGAAGAGACTTGGTGGGGAGAGACAGATGGGAGAACGCTGGAGAAAGGCATCCTTAGAGACCCACACCATTTAAATGCTATTGGGCATCAGGCTGGCTACCTCTCTGCCCTGCCAGGCACGCTAATAGCTTTGAAAATGTAATCACCCATTATTCTGGGCAAAGCCAAACAAAAAGCGTGGTGAAGCAAGGAATGTAAACCACGTCTCGGACTGGCTCCCTAGCCACTGCATCAGCCTTCATTATGAGCAATTGGAGGTTTTCTTACTTGTCAAATTGTAGATTCCCAGGGCTGCGTTTCCTCACAGCTCATATGATGTCATTGTGAATGGCTAAGCAAACGCAGATTGCTGCAATCAGTATACGGCACTCTGCAGGGCAGTAACAGGAAAAATAAATGTGTATTGCTTTATTCAAATGCTGGCAGAGAAAGTGGAATTGTTTATATTCTCTCTGCTCACTCTAAAAAGATCATGGGGTGAAAAAGAGGAAGTATTCTTTAAAAAAAAAGCATTAAAAGAAAAACTCAGCAATGAGAGGTTTATCACACTGGCCTGAGAAAATAACAGAAGTTAATATCATCATAATTGCAAACTTCCTTAGTCCTGAAGGATCTCTGAGCACCTGACACACTGTTATCCACTGCAGTGGCATGTACCTACCATACCTCAGGATGGAACAGAGGATCCTAGCAGGGAAAAATGACACAAAACACTTGTAAAACTTTAACGTCCCCCTAGAACAAACAGGAACTTGGTGTTTGTAGCCTCATGTAAAAGGAATGAAGAAAATCCCATCACTAAGGTCACTTTGAACTGGATAAACCACTGAATGAGATAATGACTGGAAGAGTCCTGAATATATGACTTGTTATCTTTGCTATCTGTGTAATTTCTGTGGACAAGAGAATCTCACACAGATAGCACCTCAGATTTTTGGGATAGAACTCATTATTCAGCATGAATAAATGTAGCAGAGCTTCCTCTTAATATAGACTTTTAACTAAGTATAGCTAGCTGAGACCAGAAGAACACTCCCTGTAGCTATTGCACGCTGGGGAGGCAGGGCCAGGTCTCCTGGCAGCTGTGATGAACATCATAAACTAAGTTATGTTAATCCTCCAAGTTTCAGGCTTGAGATAAGTCAGAGGTTTTCAGCATCCATTAACTACTACTGTGTTTTTTATTTTGTTTGAAGACATGTGATGTTTATTAGCTGAATGCCCTTAAGCATTGAAAATGAAAGCAGAAGTTTACCATTTAAATTTAGATCATGCTTTCTCCCTGCCACACACACACACATAATTTTAAAGTTTACTCTGAACAGTTCCCAGGATTGTGTGTCCAGATTCCAAGCAGGAGGCTAATAATAACCCCTACATTATTATAGGCACCAAATGAGTGCTCATAAAACTGTAGTTGCAGCCAGAGATAGGAGATGATAGTTGTTTATCAAAACAATGAATTAGTTTAAATTCATTTAATGCTGTCACTAGTACTGGGAACCAAGCACACCACACTAGTATACTGACTGGACCACTTGGCAGTGGTTATCTTTGCCCATCCTAACATGTCATAGCTCTGATAGGAAATCATTACTTCCAGGTTCTGGGATGAATTAATCTTCCTACTGACAGGGGTTGTATGGGATGAGCAGTGATGCGAGGTCAGGCAGATCACCAGTTAGGCTTCAGATTTAAACAGGCTTTGGTCACTAGTGATTTATGAAAAGTTGCTCTCCACCCACACCTGCTCTTACAGCCTGCTCCACAAAAGAAAAGAGGTGATGCTGCAGGTGATGCTGTTAGATACCATTAGATGGCTACCAGTCCCATCTCTCTTAGGGTCGTATTTTTGCCTCTAGAAATGAGCATCTCTACAGCATGTTAGAAAACCTTTATTCAGACTGAGCTTTCTTTTTCAGCTAATCATTTCCCCACTTTGCAACATACTTCTTTGTACCGTGGAAAGAAGCATGTGATCCATAGCATTTAACTTATGTTTTACTTCAATTGTTGATCACAGCCTTTCTATCATTCACTTTTCTCGTTCTTTAGTATTGCAAACCCTACTGTGGAAATGATACCTTTGCCTCTCTGCTCCTGCTGCTCTGTCTCTTAGTTCTTCATGTGTAATGGCAAAGCTGTTTGCTCTAAAAAAAAAAATTGCTGATACAAACAAAAGTTCAAGATTCCAGGTGGCAAGCAAGTAACAGGAGCAGATGTCTTAACAACACGGAGAAAAGGAGGGAGGGGAAAGAAAAAAAAAAAAAAGGCATGAGAACAGCCGTCAGGACATTTGCCACCACTTTCCATGAGATGCTAGAGGCAGTTGGAAGATTATACACTATGTTGCTAGTAACTGGTGACACAAGCCTGAAAACCATTGTGGTTTATGTCACTGTCTGATATATCTGTTCTCACATGCCTTTCTCCATTCATGCTTCTGGGAACTTCTCCAGGTGTCTTGTTCAGGTACTTGGCAATGAG
Source organism: Calonectris borealis (assembly GCF_964195595.1). Taxonomy (NCBI): domain Eukaryota; kingdom Metazoa; phylum Chordata; class Aves; order Procellariiformes; family Procellariidae; genus Calonectris; species Calonectris borealis. Next base: position 70,716,248 of record NC_134312.1, on the reverse strand, counting down.
CCTGTCAGAAAGAAAACAATTCCTTATCTTCTGTCTTTAAAATTCCAGGTAGCCAAGGAGCTGCAATGCAAAATCAACTAATAGCACAATTTGAAAAGAATGGGTTCCCATAAATATTATATGGTGCACTGTATTAAAAAGATGTAACATTTATCAAAGCTTATGTCATCAGGCTTATAAAAAAGAGGATCATGAAAAATCCATGAGTCAGTTTTCAGTCTATTTTGTTGCCTAATTCTTCATTTCCCTGTGACACAAGCACCTTACAGGCATGCATTGATTGATCGATGAGCCACAAATCACTCAATAGGGCTGATACGAACTTCTAGTGTTCACCTAAGCTCCTTTCTCAAAGAAAGCTGGAAATTGCACAGGACATATGATCATTCAAGATTTTCCCATATATCCTACTCCAGCTGGATTGTAATTGCAATGTAAAGTTTTTCCAGGTTATCTGACGTTTCCATGGAGCCAAACCCAGAAAGCCAGGGTATGCATGTAAAAGAAATGAAGCATATCATAGAAAAAGCCAGGGAACAGCTTGTTTTTCATTTGATGCGAGCTGTAGTCTCATCTGATAAAGTATACATGGACTTAAAATAAGATGAGAAAATCATTAGTCAGGCTGAGGAGAAGAGAGTGATAGATAGTCTGCTCAGACTCTGACCGTGCAGAAACAGCCAGTGCTGTCTACCAAAATGAAATAGGGAGCTCCGCATCCCTTTACGTCACTGGGTTTCTGAGGCAAATGAGAGAAGAAGATGATACACTTCATGCCATTTCTAGTTACCATTTGTGCTGATCTTTACAGACTTAGTGAAACAGTAGCACAGCAAGGCACTTTGCAAAAGTACTTTTTGCCGTCATGAAGGTTACAAATACAGGCAGCAATCCACTAATAATGCCAGTGGCCTTGCTCACAGTAAGCTAACTGCCCTCCCATTCAGGCTTACTCACCAGGGCCTGATAAAACCCTATTTTTAACCATTTAGAGTTACACTAAGTCTTCAGCCTAGCAGCAAGAGAGTATGTTGCACCTTTCCAGAATGGGTTTGTCAGACCAGGACATACCGTGTGAAACAAAATGTCTTTTGCTCCTGGCAAGAACAGCAGTTAGTAGGATGGTGAAACACCAGCCAGCCCCTAAAACTATCAAGCACTAACCCCAGCATGAAGCAAATTGGTTCGCTGAGCTCCTTACCAGCAGCCTTCCCCTTAGGCAGGGGTAAGGATTTATGGCCAGGTTGCTGCTGGCAGCCAGGATGCTCTCACAGAACAGCTGGGCCTCGTAGACCAGTCCCTACCCCGACCAAGGATTCACACAGAACTGGCTTTTCACTTTGTTGGAAAAATTTCTTCATCTCCTTCGGGCATGATACCATGCTCCCTCCCCTACTCCCTGGGAAAGGGGTCCACGGCTCTCCCACGACATGCGGACCTTCTCTAATAAGGCAACTTCACTTCTCTCCCCTTTCTTCCAGTTCCTCCTATTCATCTCTTGCCTTCTGAGCATGGGAAGTGAGAGAGAGCAGGGACCAGAGCCAGAGCTGAAGGAGAGCCTTAAAAAAAAAAAAAAACACAACCAAAACCAACAACCAAAACAAAACAAATGAAAAATAAAAAAAACAGAACACCAACAAAAATCCCCACTCCTGCACTGGCCACTGCTTCCTTCTGTGCTCGTGCATGTTCCTCCCTCTGCACTGGCAGGGGATGAGGCAGCAGCTCCACACTGTCCTAGGAGCAGCTCAAGGCATCTCCCTTGAGAATGGCCGTCCAGCCCTTCCTTTCAGGAGCACCACTCAAGTAACTCACATTGCCTGCACCCTTAGCCAGGCTCAGCACCAGCAGAGCAAAATCAACTTTGAGCCCTTTCAGTACATACAGATCAGCTGAAGCTGAGTAGCTGGTGGATGCTACAGCCAAGAAAGTGCATCTTTGCCATCTCCCTGTAACGGTATCTGGTTAAAAAACCCCACAATTTAGTCCCACACATTTCTCCAGTGCAATACAAAATAACACTACAGTGAATAAAAGAACAAAATGGAGGCTGGTGAGGTTGGATTTGTTTGTTTGTTTGTTTGTTTTAAATCTGCATTTCCTAAATTGCAGGTTCTTTGAAAACAAATGGTGAGGTGTTCAGGCATTTCCTTTGAAAGAGAAATCTAAAAAACTGGCTTCCTTCCAAAAAATGGCTTTTCAGTTTGAAGTGCATTTTCCAACAAAAATTTATTCATACAAAAATGCTTTGACAATAACCAGAAGATCATCCTGCCATCTAAAGTATTATAGATTTCCCTCCTTTATTTCCATTTTTTCTTTTTCCTTTTTAAAGATGACAAACTAATTTGACCAAAAGAAGAGAGTGGGATGTTTTCTGAAGTCAACACTGGGAGAAATGCAAGGAAAAAAAAAAACAAAAAAGCTACAGCCCCCTCAAAATTTTGTCATCTTGCCATTGTCTTAATGAAGTACTGGATTTTTAAAGAAAAAAACTTTCCACCCCTTCTTTCTTCTGAAATATTTTCTTTCTTTTTTCAATTCTTTCTCAAATGAATCAAACTTGTTTTATTTATCACTTTGAGATGGGGGGGCAGGGTTTATGTCAAAGCTTTTTACTGAGAATCCTATTCTACTTTGCTTTGCCCAGTTTCTTTCAAAACAGCATGCAAATTCAAACCTTACCTGTGTCAGTCATCTAGAAAAGCAACAGTTATTTGTGTGATTTCATCTGTAAGACTTGCTCCACAGCCCGATCACAAATATACTGTGTCTCAGATACACAAACATCTGGAGGTGTTACCATTGACTATGTTTTGGAAAGCCATATGTGTTAGTAATAGCACAGCAGAAAGTTTAGTCTTCACAAAGGGGCCACATAACAAGTTATACAATGAAGTCAAGAGAGGAGAAATGGTAGGAGTATGGATATTACACACCGCGTTCCTAAAATGATCAAAACCATTAGACACACCAGTCTGATCATTTATCTTTTATATGAGAGGAGACCTGTGAAATAAACAACCATCCGTAGGAATAATATATTATGGAATGGGATAACGTAATATAAATTAAGCCTTCTGCTTGTATTCCACATGCAGCAACTGTTGTAAAAAAATGCCTCCAGCACAGAAGGCAATGGGCAGAACATTACTACAAAAATCCTCCAGTTCAGTGGCGATGGGATGAATGACTACTATACTGTGTATTTTGTGAAATTCACAGAGACTATTCCAGATGAATATACGGAGAGGTTCTTTTATTGTGAAATTACCACGCCAGAAGCAAGACAAGAAACACTTCCTGCTATTAACATTAGGATGTGGTTATAGTCAAAGATTTTGACAAATGACTCCTGTGTTTTCTGTGTTCAGTACTGAATACGGAAAGTGGCCTTCATTCCGCTAACACGCCTATGCCGAGATTGCTTTCTCCCCGCTCTCTGAGTAGTGGCAAATTTTGCCTCTAACCTGGGGGCCAGACATCTCTGTCAGGAAGGGAGATACTGAGAATTCCCTAACATTGGACTCAATTTGTGTGAAAGCTGCAAGCCTACGAAAGCAGGACTGGGCCTAGATGCTGCAGGAGAGCTGGAGCACCCACCAGCGCCCGTGCCTGGGCACAGGCAGGCAGGCAGCACCCCTACGCCCCGGGCAGCCCGCACGTGGTCTGCTTGGTGAGCCAGAGAGCAGAAACAGGCGGGGAGCAGAGCACGGGGTAAACAGTCACCCTGGAAATAAGTGTGAACACAGGTCGAGCAACGACCCTTGTGCAAGTCAGGAAACGGACGGCTCACCTTTCCGTTTCATGAGCACCTGCAAGCATTAGCTTCATTGCGCTGAAGTCAATGATTTTTATGTTCCTTTTCAGTGGCGGCAGAAGTAAACTAATGTGCATGCCCTGATAAAAGCACAAGTTATTGTTGACTTTATTCCTTGCAATTAAAAAGTGCTTGCAAAATAATCTGCTTCCTTCCAGTCTGCTATTAAGACAGTTGAGATGAAATTAGTAAATACACCATACTATGGACTGCCAGAGTTTCAGATGACTCCTTGAAACAAGTTACTTTTCTCCGGACCCTTCTGACTCAAAAGTTCCTACAATCAGGTCCTTCCCACAGCAGTAAAATGCAGTTACCTCTGAGATAAACTGAAATTGCCACTAACAAAAGAAATACTCCCCAAAACTTTGCAGTAGAAACTGAAAAGTGACAGCCATTTTAAAAATGACACTAATTACACTGACATTTGGTCAGGCCAAAGGATGAATATCCTGATGCAGACTGCTAAAAAACACAGATTAGTAGGACTACGGTCTCTGTCTCTTCCACAGTAGCACAGTCCTTCATTACCACTGAAGAAAAAAGGTTTACATTATGCTAAGCAACATAACCTCCTGAAAGGCAAGAGCAACACATTTCATCACATAGGTGTTCAATCCTATCTGTATTTACTATTACATAGTATGTATATATATACACACACACACTGTTATATATATACACTGCTATACAATATATATAGGTGTATTAAAAAGTATATATACTTTTATACATAAATATCAATTAAATATAAATATCAAAAGTATATCTACTTTTTATATTTATATCGTCAATCAGTGGAGGACCTCACTGCGTTGTTACAGAAAAAACATACAAGCATACACAGTAATTTCTCTGAACAGTTTGCTGCTTAAGACAGTGATTAAAATATGCATAAAATATGCAGTGTTTGAGACAGCAAGGCAGTGTAAAACAGACCATTTTTATACTTGGTACAGTTCTTCCTTTCCTTTCCCCCACTAATCTCGTTTTGCTTCATTAAATTTACCTTCTAGTTTACTACAAGCACGTTAGGTGTCAACGTCAGAAGTGACCACAGTGAACAAACTAAGAGAGGAGGGAAGGCAGAGAAATCCCCCTGTTGATGTTTCGCTCACCACTCATATCCCCGCATCACTGAGTTGCCAGAGATACTGTCAAAACTGAGTCAAACCCAGGCCCACGGATGCAGAGCCAGAAGTAGTGACTGCATATTTACATCCATGACGTACCAGGATCAGAAAATGACTCTGCATTATAAGTTCATACTTTCCCACGCACACACAGACACCCCCAAACGACCTGCACTTTCAGGAGCAAATTAAATTCTCAAGGTAGTGCCTTTAAAACAAACCATTACTTCCCAAGGCTGGATGCAGAGCTGTTTAAGGAGGCAGCACATTGCATGCCAGAATCCCGTGGCACCGCCATCCTGCAGGCTGGAGCTCGCCACGTGCTCCGAGGGGACTGAAATTCCAACACGAGGGGCCTCTCAGAGGGTGAATGGGGGATGAACTCTCCAACAAAAATAGATGTTTTAAAAAAATGAAATACTTCATTTGTGAAAGTGCCTTTTGATCATTATAACCTCTGGTTTTAACCACTTTGGTGTCTCCCGCCAAGTATGGTTTACTGATGACACATCATCATGGCACCAGGAATGGACTTGTTGATAAGTTAAATAATGGTACTACTTTCAGACCATTTTTATAGCTGAAAATTCTCATGGCATAAGAGAGTCATCGTACAGTTATTTCACTGTGGAGAACTGTTATTTTTCTTAGAATAACTTTGAACTCTGTAGCTTTTGGGGAGGGGGAATGTTTTTCAAATAAAACCCTGCTTCCATTCTTCCCCCAAAAGCCCAGCTTGTATTAGCTGGAACGATAACAAGTTCATAAAGATATGTATTCAGGCAGATTATAAATTTAGCCAGAGCGTTTATATGTTACTAAATCCAAACAAAGATCTAAGGCAAGATGCAAAACACCACAAAAAAAAATGTTCCAAAAGATAGGGACTGAGATTTTTAAAGCTGAGTAAGGGACTCGGCCACACAAGTCCCAAAGAAATTGATTAATTATGTGGTTGATAATCTCAGTTTATATGCCAAGTTAAGTCCTGATATAACTTCATTGTCTTCAGTGGAGTTACACTGCAAATGTATTTGACAGATAGTCATGTTTCTTCTCCAAGAATAACTTCTAAGGCAGAAGGTTTAAACATGAGTGAATGAAAGCCCTGGGCCAAGTTCTCCCCTAATTTAAACCCTGTTCAAAACAGCTGACTTGGAAGTGAGGGAGTAAGGAAAGGCATGAAGAGACATGAGTCTATTCTTCCTTTGCTGGGACATTACATCAATTCCCTTAGGTAATGATCATGTCTCCGAAAAACACAGCGGGAATCCAAATTACAGTTTGTTGGAGATTCTTTCCTTCTAAGCTTGCAAGTTCTTGTATTTCACAAGCAGTAAGTGTTTGGGGAAGAGCCTGGACTAGTCTCAGTGGAGGACCATGAAATTCACTCCTATTAGATACTGCATCGATCCGAATCTTGCCTGCTTCAAAATGCATTTCATCTTCTTTGAGAATAAGCACTGGAAATGGTCATTTTAATATGAACATTGGAATTATCTTAATTAATTAGATTATTAGATTAGATTTAATTAATTAGATTATTTGATCAGAAAATAATGTGTTTCAGACATTGTTATTTTGAACAATGTTATTTTGAATCAAAACCCAGCATTTGGATTTTTTTTTTTAGTCTGTTGGGTTATTTTTGGCTCATTATTAATATTAGAGTTAAGCATGTCTAAATAAGGCTGACAGGTCAAACAGGGTGCACACACTTTTGCTAAGGTGAGAAGGAAGTAATGCCCATCTCGAATCTTTCTATGCAGCATTGCTAAGGACACGGGGAAGTTGCATTGTTTTGCCCGAAGCGTCATTCATGCCAGCGGCAGAAATCTGAGTGCTACGGCTCTAAGTGTAGTGAATTCCTAATGTCCTCACTTCTGATTCTTCTGCGGGCAGAAGTTATTTTACTGAAACAGAAGTGATGTAATCTGGCAGTACGTGAGCTCAACATAAACAAAATGGCTCCACAGGAATACCCCTGCTCTGGGGGGATCATTGCTAGGGCAGGCGGTGTGAGCCAGCACGCCGGTCTCCAGACTGACAGCCCAAGCACTTGGATGCCCTTCCTGCCTCTCCTCTCTTTGACTATTTTCAGTCAAATCAGGTAGCGAAGTCACATACGTTGTTTTGATACTCAACTGGATGTCAGGAGCCCATCTGCTAAGCACCCCTAATGAGGCAAAAGTGAAGACACCTCCCATCCAACATCGTTTGCAGTAGTTATAAACAGGACAGACGCTGAATCAAGAGCATCTCACATTCCCCATCTGTGAAATGCAGCTGCTAATCTTCAGCCTTGTAAAAATGTGTGGAAGTGAAAAGCTCCATAGGATGGGCTGTGGCCGTTGCCATGAAGGACAGCACGGGGATTTTGAGGGAATCGGCCAGGCCAGAAGCAAGGAGGCTGAGCAGAGCCAGCCCCGCAGGAACAGCAGCTCTGCACGGCCCCGAGCATGCGTGCCCCCAAAACTGGCACAGAGCACATGGCTCTGAAGCTGACACTTCCCCACTTCCCTGGGGTTGTGCTGAGGTGGCATTTTCTTCCCTTCACCAGGCCCAAGCAAGCCTCATGCAAGTACTTTATTACCGGCAGTGCCTGGTGAGCGACTCGCTGGGCTTGCTGTGCTCCCCGCTGAGACCTGCCAGCGAGGGAGACTAATTGCCATCTGGCCCTCTGCGTGCTAGCCGCCTCCCACCCTTCCTTTCTTTTCTTCAGCTCTCTCCTGCGTGTGTGATTATTTGTTATTTCTGCATACAGGCCTCCCTGTTGGAGACGAATACAACCTACTTTTTTCCTCCTCACCAGAGCTTACATCTGTGATCTCTAATTCTTCACCTCTGTAGCACTCAACGCCTGTACCATTTCATCCCGTGTACATGGCTGTACCTCTCTTCTCCCAGGCTCATCTCAGCAGCTCCAGTCCAGTTCTACTTTTTCTTCTTATCACCTGCCACCTTCTCACCTCCTTCATTTGGGCTACCTCCAAAATCAGCTCTTCCCCCTCTTTTCCTTCAGAGCTGCTGCTCTCTGTCACCTGTCTCAGACATTAGTGCTTGATAGACTTTCTTCCAGTCCCCTTCATCACTTCAACCCTCCTCTCCAGCAATTTCCATCTACAAGTACAAGGTTATCATAACTATAAGCGGACCATGTTTAAATATGAAAATAGTTGGACAGGTTCCCCCACTCTCTTCCACCTTTTCTCTCTCTCCATTAGCTACTCCAGGTCCAGGTACAGGCTCAGGGTAAGGCACTGCAACATGGGTAGCACATCACTGCTGCTCCTTCAGAGTACAGCCGTGAAAGAAGAAAGCATTTCTAAAATCTGTTCTTGAAAAGGAAGGTGGTAAGGAGTCTTCTGAAAGCACGTCAGGAAAACTTTTACCCTGCATCACTTCCCCAGTCAAAATAGAAAAAGAAAAAAAAGAAAAAAAGAACAAAAAGAACACGCTGTGTATTTGACCAGCAATGAGAAAACCAATTACTAGCAATTAGAGAAGGGTCATGGCCAAACTTTTGAAACATCAAGATGTTTGAACTCTTTCAGCTGAGGTAAAATGTGGGTAAGAGAGTCCTGATGCAGACATCATCATAGATGGAAAATAAGCTACACAGATCTTCTTGTACTATAATGACATCCACGTTAGGACTACAGCTTGAAAAGTTACTTTTGCCACATTTGCTCTGAGGGCCAAGGAGAGCATTTCTGCAAAGGCTAAAAAAAAAAACCACAAAAAACAAACAACACAGGATTTCCTAAGGAAAATAGAAACTTAACACCAATTTAAAATTACTTCTTATGTAGTGATCTCATTTCCTTAGGATCAGCTTCTTATTACCGCTCCAAGTGTGATGCATAGTTAAATCTTCCTGAAAACTAATGTTCTGATTTTATTTAAAAAATAGGTTCCGATTAAGCAAAGCTTAATTAGTTATATTTATTCTGCAGACTGTTGCCTTGTCCTACTCTTGGGCACAGAAATCTGGCATGTGGGGCATTGTCATGGCTTTAATTTTGAAAAGGATCAGAACTGGGTTTAGCTATCACCTTTTACTGTCCGTCTGCAACTGAAAGAAGAACGGAACAATCCTGTAGGTCAAGGAAAACTTTTCCTATAGCTGAAGTCACTGCAATCATAGCTAGTGCAGTGATATCTCTAGCTGTATTTTGGAAATAGTTGGCAGTGGTGAACACTTCATTTATACCACTAGAAATTCAAGGCACTGCTTAGTTTTAAATTAGAACATAATCAATATCCTGACAAAGCCTTCATAGTTTGTTTTTAAAAGAGGGTGGAGGGATAGAAAAAACTAAATATAAGAACATAAGTGGCAAGATCTTAGCCCATAAACTGAAACTGAGAACCAGTGCTCCAAAATCTAAAGCTTTATTTCTACTTCTGCAAATTCATTAATAGCATTTGTTGACCATTGGTTTAAAATAGTATAGCTGATTGCTTCAAGTGACAAGTAGGCAAAACATGGAAGATAAATTGTTGCAAGGAAGGCATGCCAAAATACAGAAGGAAGCTATTTAGCCAATTATGTTTACCTTACAAGGTTTAAAATCTGAAGGGAAAGTTTTCAAGAATGAAATTATTTTTAACACCCCTAGTTTTGAAGCTTCAGAGCATCCTGGTTCAAAAACTGCCAACCCTTTTTCCACTGGTTATTGGAAATCTAAAGCACCCAAAATAGTGTTTTTTTCAAAGGTCGTCTGCTCATAGCACTGTAAATGGCGTTGTTTTGGCTTGGTAGAAGCTATTGTGACAAAAAAAAAAAAGTGGAAAAAAGTTAGAAACTACCATCAGAAATCTCCTGGTATTCTTTGTCCTGCATTGTTACATTGGTAAATGATTAATGCTGTAAAGAGTTGGTTTATTTTTTTTCATTTTGTTTCCCCCCTCCAAAAGTGTAAAGTGAGCCGCAAACAGAGAAAAGGTCTCAACTGCCGCAATAAGCAACGCTGAATTCTGCTCACAGTTTAGGGGAGCTGCTACATGCTCATTCACACAGAAGAGTTTGCTGGGAAAGCTTTAAAAAACAGATGAGTTGATGGTTTGTGCATCTTACCTGGAATCTTTTTGTTCCTCCAGCTCTTGTTGTACGCTTCCTGACCAAACGGTTCATCTGGGAATATGACCCGACGCTAGGTAGGTTGCATTTTATTCTGTACACATGGTATGCTGTATATAATAGCACAGCTGAAGTAATGGAAAGTCATAGAGTTAAAATTCCAAGCCTCAGTCAACCTTTAAATTTACTGTAAAAAGCTTCTCTATGGTCATTTAAAGCTGGAACAAATTATTACCTAAGATGGCAGAATAGAGAAACAATAATGCACTCAAACGACAGCAGAATTAATATATGAGGGACATTTCTGCCCACACAGAAGTCAGTGGGAATTTTGCCATTGAAAGCAATTGCATTAGTATTTCACTCTGAAAATTATTTAGTGTGTGATCAGTTTTCTGCTTTTGGATAACCCAAACATCAGCTGCTAGGGAATAAGATGGCTGGGATACAGATCTCAAAAATTCAAGGGAAAAAAAAAATTGTAGGTACTTACAGTCAGTCTACCTACCCTTAAGTAAGTTTTTTCCCTCACTTTCAAACATACATTGCACCTCACTTTTTGGGTGACCAGATGGGGACACCAGTCATCAAAAGGGACACGTCTCCTCCACTGCTCCCACTTAGCTGTGTTGGGTCTGGCACTTTTGAGAAGCTGGCACAGATATCTCAAAAAAACCTGTCAAAACAGTTGCTCTGAATTAGAGGCCTCACTTGAAAATTTGGGCCAAGCTCCTATTTCTTAGTATTTCCTAAGTTAGCATATATTTGAATGCTCTGCACGAGAGAAAATCCAGGCCAAGAAGTCTGAGATGAGGCATTAACATCTTAGAAGGCATCTTCAATGCCTCAGGACTATGTGATTCGCACGTGAATTAAGGGGCCGGGGAAATTTCCTTTTCTCCTACAATCTGTTGCCACCTCCTTCCTAACCTTTCTTTGGAGGCTCAAATAGAGATCGTACAGTTAAATACCTATTTCTTTGTTAAGGTTCTTTCTCTAAGAGGTCTCACTAAAGAAATAGAGAACGCCATAAACTTGCACAGCAGAAAGAAAGATGAAAGTTTAATATACTTTATTGCAAAACCCAGGCAGCCCTTTCAACAAAGCAAAGTATCCAGTATCGTACTAAGTATTTTCATCTGTTAAGATGAAGAAATGACAGATATTAGAAATCTCATACTGGGAAAATAATTCTCAGAACAACCTGAACTCAAATACATTCTTTTATCTGCTAATATCAATATATTAATCAGTGAATTATATGTCGCCTGCCTTGTACTGCACAGTGGGATGTTCAGTATAATGTTCTATTAGTATTATTAGTATTAGTACTTCACATCTCTATCACTAATACATCATTTTAAGAACTTGACAACAGAAGTATATAAAGTGTTTTGTATCAGTATAGTCCAAGTTCATTAATTTCTTACAGTGACACTGCATGCAAAAGTATCCTTGTTGCCTTGTTTAAGCACACAAAGTTATTAGCAAGCTGCAAAGTTTATTATTTTTTGCCCCATTATGAAGGCCCCCTGCACTTTTTGGTGTACGAGACTTGACATTTGTTTCTCTTTTACAAATGCAAATTAACCATGCCCCTCAGGAATCTAATCGTCTTCTGTTTGCGACACTGGAAACCTTTCATGCAGACAACAGTCCTATCTCAATAAAAAAAAAATTAAATCTCTTCTGACTTTCTGAATTCTACGTTTTCATTCAGTTTAGAGGATAACAGCTTAAATTATGTATTACAGTTATTGTGAAGCTAAGTGCTTTAAGTTGCTCAGAGGAAAAGGTTTGAGAAATTCAAAAACTAATAAACTCTTGTCAGTAAGTTATTTCTTAATCACAGTAATCCCTGGTGAAAGCTGCGCACCAGAGACTGTTTTTTAAAGTATTCTTTTTTCAAGCTATGGATCACAATGGGATTCAAAGGAGGCTCTGAAGTGTTGGGGGGGGGGAAAAACCTCTTCTGAAATTCTAACCACTTCAGGCCTTCGGAGATCAATCAGAAAGGGACTGTACCTCCAAAAGCTTTGAGAAACAGTGCTTGAAAGAATGCATTTCTGTCTTTACCATGATCATCCTGCGGTGATTTAATGTCCAATTACCTGTAAATACCTGAGCTGAATTTACTGAGAAGTTTTAGCAGAACAGATTCATTTCTTCTTAGCAGTCATGGACTGGCCGTTGGGTGGAGAGAGGGATATCTACATATTCTGCCAATATAAAAAGTTTAAGTTGTGTCAGTGAGACCCATTTGCCCTACAGGGAGAATAAGCAGCTTAGTAAAGTAATTTTGAAAGGGCAGGAGTAAAACAGATGCAAACTGTCTAGCTACTAAGCAACAGGAGGTTTTGCCAAAAATCACTGGGGCTGTGACAAAAATGTCATATTTATAGTTTATTTCTTATGTCAAGTTTTCAACCACCCGTTAGCCCTCTGATGCAAGGAATCCCCAGATAATTCCTATTTTAAGGAAAGCTTTCACCAAGCTGTACAAAGCCTGATGGAAATTCAACATTATCCTAAACTAAGCATCAGGGTAAAAAACCTTGTCTTCTTTTAATTCAAGGGTGGCACATTTTAACTGGAAAGGAAGAAACACACCTTATAAATATTCTTTACTACTCTAACCTGCCAGAAGAAAATGAAGGACCATATTTTTAGCAGCATCTGGGTCGAGTGCTGTATCTCCAAGAGCCAAATTACAAACCACAAAATAACATTTTCTGGCGGGAGGAGCATCACTGAATCTTGCAAGCTTTGGCACATGGGGCTGCTGCTGAAGTCAGGGCTTTGCAGCTCTGCCACTTTTGTGCATGATGTTGGATCTGTGCAAGCATTGATAGGACAGCTGCATCTGCACAAAAAAGTACATATCACCGTGCTTTTTACTTTACTATTCTCAGCCAAGGGGTAACAACTGCAGCAAAGGTCATTTTTCAGGCGAGTATTAACCGTCAGCCTTGACGTCTCCATCATTTCTGCTTAACTGGCAAGTCACTGTCATCATCTTGGGATGTTTTTATTTTTCGATTTTTTTTTTGTAAAGGTGCCTAATCACTGAGGCTAAGTGGTTACCTGGCATTACCAAGGCGAATGAGTTTCCACTTTCAGTCTGTATTTTGAATAAATCCCTCAGCTATCCCACATGTGCAACAGAATTAGAAGGTCCAAGGAAAGAGCTCTATGTAGAAATAGGCTGGAACTGCACATTTAAAAAAATACATACAGTTGTCTTCTAAAATATTAAATATATGAATTCAGCATTAAACTTAAAGTCTTCTTTAGCTTGTTAAATATGTACTGAGAAAGGGGATTGGGTTACCACATGGATTTCACCAAAATTCATTATTGTTTATATGTTTTTAAATAGAACACGACTCGCAAATTAATAAGCAAATTCAGTGTGGTGTTAGAAGGCCTAAAAACACTTGGCCTGGTTAGGGCACCACTTAAGCCACAGCCTAAAAGCGCTTCACAAACATGAGCAGCACATCTGCGGTGGACTTAATACAGAACTGGAAATCCGTGCTATATTTCAGTTTGGCTCTATTAAGAGATTCATAGAAGAAGCATGAAAACAAGCATTCCTGTGTACCATTTCAGCAGCGCTTGCCAGGAACGGGGCGGCAGCAGGCTGACAATGTGCCTGCCACCGAGGGGGCTCGGCTCGGCTCGGCTCAGGGAGAGTTTGCAGCCTGCAAGCAGCCGCCCTCGCAGCAGCACCGGGGCAGGTGGTCCTCTCGGGGCTTGGCCACCTCACCGCTGCCACAAAACCAGAAGTGTATAAATGCAGAACACCTGCCAGCCAGCATCGTCTCGAGGATGGACATACTCTATGGGGATGAGTTTCGAGGTGGAGGTGCAAAGACCTTTATTTGGCCACCTACCCTCTGTGGGTAAACTCTTGGCCTGAATGCAGGACTCGGTGACCCAGGACTTCACACCACGGTTTTCAAGGCTGCTGTGAATAGGTGCTCTCCTCAGTGCCAGTAAACAAGAGTAACAGTCCGGATCTCAGAAATTTCCCCGACGAGCTAGTGGCAGTGCCCAGAATTTAGGGTGCCTTCACCTGACCTCAAAGATGGAGGGATATTGTGGTTTGCCATCAAACAAGTGATATTTAATTGATTTTAAAATTGGAGGTGCTGAATCAGAGTAAGTCATCAAGGGAACTGGTAAATTTATTTTTTCCTGGGGGGCAGAAAAGGAGGAGGAAGCCCAAAGAGTCATCACAGCAGTAAACAGACAGCACTGATGGCCTGCAGAATACTTCATGGGCAACAGCAAATTACCTGCCTCCGTAAGCCATGACACGCAGGGAGAATCTCCTGGATCAAATGATGAAAGAAGAAAATTCATCATAGCTATGGCTAATGGGTGCTTTTTAAAATAAGTTTTGCAGTATTTCTCTGAGAACACATTCATTGTTCTAACATAATCAGGACAATTTGCTTAACTAGAAACAGAGCTAGGATGTCCAAGACTTAGAAAAAGAGGGGATTATGGACTGGGTTGTGTAATTTGTTCTGAATTAGCATTTTTATGTACAGTTGGGAGAATCTGAGGTGCTTTCTGAGGCACAGGGACATTTTTGCCATATAGGGAAAAAACCCAAACAAATAAAACCCCAAGGAAGTGCAGGAGAGAGGTTCCTCAGTTCTTTTCTTGATTCTCTCACTGATTTGTTGCCCGCAGTCTCTCTGCCTCTGATTCTCACGTATAAACTCCTTCATCTCATAGAAGGGTTGTAACTGGTCCTCATAGAGTTAAGACTCACATATCAAAGGTACTTTAAACAAAAGTCTACTTGTAAAATAATGGCAACCAAGGAGTTAATATTTTTGTTGGCCTTTCTAAAAGTCACTTGGCTTTCTCACACTATCCCTAGATGTCTTTCTCTAGCTGTTCACATATTTCGTACAACTTTGCTAATCCTCTGAAAGGAAAACTGTCTCTGAGCAGATAATCAGCAGAACAATGCATAACAAACGGGCCCATCTATGAAGGCAAAGAGAGACAGAAAGCATGGGAGTTTATTTAATTTGAATGGGATAGAGAAAAGACTATTCATTACTTTGAAGGAATAGAGGTAACCGTAAAGAAACACGAGTCTTAAGAAAAATTATAATTTTGCTGGGACTACTAGATTAATAGTGACATTTTTAAAGAGTATTTCTTCCAACTATGTCACAATTTCTTTAAGTCACTCAGATTTTTGTTCACTCTTTTTCAACTGGGAGGGGAAGAAAACTGAGTTGGTGTTTCTATAAAATCCTGTCTAATGCAACATACAGGCAGCCCATAAGACAGCATCAAACATGGGTAAAATGTGTAGGTATGAGTACAGCAGCAAAAACGGGAGATAAGGTGGTCCAAATTGCTGTCCCACTAGCTTGATTACGAAAGGCCCATGATAGCACTGTTCTTCTCCAGCATAACATGAAACAGCCAAAGGACTGCAGAAAGGTACACTAGGTAAAAAAGAGCTTGAGGGAGGGAGACAGACACCTCTGTTAATGCCCTGAATTATCTCACAGCAGAGAACTTCATCTCCTATAGACCAGCTCAAGAATTATAAATTTCACCACTTGGCAAGAACAGCAGAAATCACTTTGTGAAGATATTGTTTACATTGGCAAGAAAGCTTTTCCCATTGGAAAGCTTGTTGCAAGGAAGATTATTTTTACATGAGAAGGGTAGTTTTGCCTATATAACCACATATTTACCTGGGGGTTCTGTTAGCAAAATGGTATCATTCAGGGACCACAAGGGAAGTTTGCAGATACCATACATAATGTAATTAACATTACAACCCTAGCAAATATTGCTAGCCTGAGTGCAAATATTGCTAGCCTGAGTTTCTTTTCTGCACCTGATACGTACAGATCTGTACAAACAAAATAAACAGAGCAGAGTGGGAATATATCAAACTAGCTTCCATCGAAATGGTTGATAACCAGAAACAGCTTAGCAGTGGGAGTCAAGACCTCATTAAGAATAATTTACTGTAGCAAGAGAAGATGCAAGAACTATCTTTCTGGACTAATTTTGTGCCAATGCAGCCATGAAAAAGAGTGCAGATCCTCAGGTCCAAATACGGTTCTCAAGGACTGTCTTTGCTTTCTGGTTTATTCAGTTAACACATTGCCTGGACAGCTGGAATACTGTCTGAATACAAACTCTTCATCCCCAGGATTGCTTTCACTGCTGCAGATCACAAGTTGAAGAAACACAGGTCTTTGTATATTGTAGATTTCTAGTTTTCTCGACTTGTGGTTCACTCAGCAAGTTTGTCTTAACACTCCTGAAGGTTTACTGCCTGCCTCTACCATAAAAATACTAACTCCCAGCAGCACAGCTGGGAGAGAAACTGCCCAGACGGCAAACAGAACTTTTAACAAAGGGGCCCATACTAAAATAAGTGTTAATAAATCATTAACTGGTGGTCCCTTCAGTCCTAGGGTGTAAAGGTTGACAGACCAGCAGCCCCAGGAGGAAGGCAGCCTGGGGAAGCCTCCCCTCCCAGCCCTCTCTTCCTCCTGCTGCACAACAGGATACTGCAGTCTATGCAGTGCTATAGACCAGATCATCAACATGTTCATGATTAAAAATAACCATTTTCCATAGCGAGCAAAAGAGGAGAGAGTTCTGCCATCATTTTGCAGAACTTTGCCTTCTGCGTATTTCATCTGAACACCCATGTTGACAACTACAGCTTATCCAAGCACGAGCTAGAAATAACATATGTGGTCCAGTATGGGCTTTCAGCCAAAGTGAGATGTAATGGTAACCAACCATTTGGGGCTAGGAGGAATGGCTGCCAACCTGTGTTTCAGGGAGTACCACGACAAATGTGTAGGTGCTTAATAAATTGCTGGAAAACAGCCTTATTTTCAAGCCAGACTCTAGCTATTAGCATCCTCAATTTTTATTAACAAAATTACTCATTCCTTCTGCCTCAGTGCTTAACTGACTCAGTCCTCAATAGTCGAGATTGTGCCTTCCTAGGTATCTTCCTGGGCTTTTATTTTTCAAAACAGTAGAAACATTACTTAACTTGATATACATTTAATATGTTATATCATTTTTACTATACTCCCCAGCAGTAGGAATTTATACTGAATGTATTATGGCAATGAGCTGTGAAAGCATTCCCGATTTCTCTGAGGTGTTTGTAAGGAAATGGACTGGTATGGCCTAGAGCACCTTAAACCCCCCGACACTGGCTTCTAAAATGCTCGACAAAGACTTGAAATGATTAAATTGTGATTGAGAGCAGCAGAGGAAGATGCTTAAAATAACATGGGAAGCAGTTATCTGAAAATGTGGTTTGTTTTCTTTCATATAAGTCTCAAGATGAAGATATTTCTGATGCCAGTAATAAAAATATTGCCTTTTTACGGTAGCTCGACAGACAGCAAAAATCAGGAATGGCAGTGGCTGCTCTTGCTGTAGCTACAGCTGCAAAATATTTTGCCCCTACTTTTCATGCTCATCATATTCTGAAATGTTCTCCAGATGAGCAGAACTTTCCAGTGCTTTCTTTTGCACCTTCAGGAAAGTAGGAATTTTTTTTTGCTTGTTTTAGGTGTGAGAAAAGTCTCACTGGTTAGTTTTCATTTATATTGGCAGAAATAAGGTGAAACTCACAGCTTTACTAACAAAAGACTTCTTGCCACAATCAAACAGAAAAGTGTAGCAAAATATGGTTTATTTAGACTTAAACTTGTCATGGGCATAATTCCCACCAGGAACTAATGCCTCTGCTTAGTGTTGGTGGGAAAATTAAATCAGAAAATTAAAAAAACAGTTAAAGCCTTGAAGCTTACTCTCTACTAGTTAGAACTGCTCTGGCTTTGTTGGTTTTGTTTTAGCATGCCTTAATGAATGCAGTTCCCAAGTATCTGTACACGTTTTCTCTGCCTATCTCAGCAAAAGCTGGATAAGAACAGAACCTGTAGGAAAGGAAATGTAACACCACTCCCCTTCTCCTCAAAAGAAACCCAGTCTTCTCTCGCAGGAGAGAAATCATATGCAGCAGAAGCCAACAAATAGACATCCTTCCCATTAAGTTTAGAGTTGTCTTCAAGAAAACTGTGTTCTAGGATTTCTGTTTGGAGGCCAAAAATATATTGTTTATTGAAAATATCAACAAGAAAAAATGTTTTTCTGTAGACTAATTTTATATCTCCCACCTGTTCTACCTAAAGAGCAATTTTTGGGGATACAACAAATCCTTTCATACCAAGATGAGAACTTTATAGTCTAGTGGGGCTATGCATGCAATAGCCATTTATTTTCCTTCCCACTTTTTTATAAAGAGGAAAATATGATAAAAACCAAGCTGCTTACTGAGCAGCAGACCTAATGAAACCTCATTTCTTCTGAATTTGTTCTCCAGATTTCATACTGCAGTAGCTTTTTTTTTCCTTTGCATGTGTCCCTGTGCTCCACAGAGCATCCTTTTTCCCCTGTGAGTCCCCACAGCACCTGAAGCTTCTTCTAATGTCACCTACTAACAGTCTTTGCCCATCTGCAAGGGCCAGGGACAGCCCTGCAGCCTGGCTTGTGCAGAGGCACGTGCCTGCTGACTGCCCAGAGCAGACACTGGGCCTTCCTCCCTCTGCCTCTCCAGGGGCATTAATAGGGTCCCTACCCTCCACCCACCCCTGATTTTAGCAAAACTTTCAGGATGGAAGTATTTGAGAGCTTCACCTTTGACTGAAAACAGCAATTAAAAGCAGCTCGGCAAGCTAGGGCACACTCGCTGCCTGCAGTGCCTCCCACATCACTTCTTTGTGCTCAGCTTTAATCTGAGTAGTTTGGGAATACCTGCTGTACAGCAGTCGCAACTCCGATTACAGCAAATGTAGCCTTGTAGAAGGCAGCCAAAAAAGCCAAAAATGAAGTAAGAAAGGAAACTCCGTTGCACATCACTATATCAATTCCAAAAGCAGCATTCACAATGGTAGAAGCATGTGAAGCAGGCTAGAATCCCTAGAACTGAATTAAATATCACTGCAAACAAATACCTTCTTTTTTCATACATATTTTGGTTTAAGTTTGTGGCTTGACATGAATGTTTGTGTAGTGTGGTAGTTGTACATATAAGGCACATCACAGGTATTGTACAACCTCCTAGAACTTTTCCTTCTGTATTTCCTGACTCTTGGGTTGCACATGTGGAAACACTTACAATATTGGAAGAATCCAAGTCCAATTATCAGAGCTGTCAGAGTTTCCTTTCCGTAACTTTTTTTTTAATACTTTTTGTTCTTTTACACATGATAATAATGATAGCAATAACAATGCATGGCCTATCATTTGAGGGTATTATTGATAAATAATAAATAACCCAACTATGCTTATTTTGGGGTCTGTAGTATCGGTTAATAAAGACATATGTGAGGATACATTGCATTAGCATTAGAAATATGTTCTAAATACACAAGGGCAGAGCTGTGGTTCCTGTAAAACCACTGATGATTGCACAATAAAAACCTTCCTGTAAGGTAAATAATGGATGGAGTAAGTAACAGCCAGATGCAAGCAAGAAAAAAATACATTCAGCTGAGTTTTGAGAAGAGCTGGGGTGGGGGAAAGAAGAAAGCAGGAGAGACTTTCTGAGTCAGGAAGGTACGTTCAACTTACAGGGGCTTTCTAAAAGGTGAAAAGTTCCTGAAGCAGCAAGGAAATGCAGAGGGGGACAGATTTCACAAAGGCAGGCTGAAGGAAGGCTCTGGAGAATATATCAAACAGCACCAGGGTTAATAACGCAGGTAAATTTTTTTCCCCAATGGTCTGTCAAACTCACTGTTCTCGAATGTGATAGAGACAGGTGCCATCCTGATGGATGTCAAAGATTGCAGGAGTCTAAATGAGCAGGGACTTTATTTAAAAAAAAAAAAAAAGAAAAAACCCAACACCCAGTAACCTTTATTATGTAATCAGAAATAATTATGGGAAATTTTAGGTTTTTAAACATACTGCTGCATTGCCCTCAAACAAGACTTTAGCCGTAACTTAGAAGTTCATGCCTATTAGCTGTAGCTTTTTGGTCTGGAAACTCAGCTATAAATATTACACAGAAACTCTTTCTCTAGGTCTCTTGCAGTTCTTGGATCCAATTGGCTGAAAGCCACCATGAGACTGAAGTTTCTTCGAGTATTTTTTAATGTCCTTGTTTTATTAACCTTTCTTGACAGAAATGAACTAAAATTCTGAATGGAAACAGAGTTTGTGTCCCTCTGTACTTAAAAGCAAACATGTAAAATGGTATATGTCATTGCTCCATCTCAGCTGATTTACCTAGTCCTACTGCAAGTGTTTTCCTTAAAGCAATAAACCCTTCCGATGCAAATACTTCCTTCCAGAGCTGTGACATCTCCCTGATATATATTGCCTGTTCAAAATAAACAAGTACTGAAAACAGGTTTTTACATCGCTACAGCTTTTTACATCACTACAAATATAAACCAAGATCTAGCAATTATTTCTCAGATAATGTTTTTCTCTTGGAAATAAAATCTTCTGGAACAGATATATTCAATTGATCAGGAGAGTCCTGGACAAATAGGTTTGATAAATGACCAGCTAAGCCTTACAGGCCAAAACTCTACTAAATATGTCACAATAAGCATAGTGCCAGGATGTGATGTGGTCAAGCTGTGCCTGAACATCATATCCATGGACAGTCTGTGGATCATGGGCTTCAAAGTTTTCCCTATGTAAGTTTAGCAGTTTTTTCCTGCATTTTTTTAAATCATATTGTTCAGAAGAATAGGGAGATCTGTAAGATGCTTATCACCACAGAAAGCGCCAGGGGAGTTTTTTTAATTATTCCCCCCCACACACCCCCCCAAAAAAAAAAAGTCATTATTTCCATAACTATTCAGCAGCTGTGGTAATTTGAAAATTTTATCCAGTTCCTATTAATGAATTATTGTGGCAATACATTATAGACTTAAAAACAAACCAACTGCTACTACTTTCCAATATGTTTCTCAGGCTTTTTGACAGTTTCTGGAATAAATTTAAGTTTTTCAAACGATAGGACTGTGAGAACCAAGAGTGCTTTGCACAGCAAGAGTGCTGGGGGATTGCAGCTTTATAACCAAGTGGGAGCCCGAAATCTGACATCAGCTTCCAAAGCCACTCACCAGCACCTTTGATCTCGTTACTGGGAACACGAATAGAAGCATAGCACACCCCCAAACCAACAGGAACAGGTCAGATTTACTTACATTGAAACAGAGCAAACCATCAAGCGTGACTATTCTATTTCCACAGCACTAACAGCATCAGGCACACCACAGCTTGGTCAGCAGCAGCAGCTCCCTAGCTCTGCTTTGAGGCTAGCAGTTTTGAGACTGAGGCTATGGAGAGTAAAACACAGCTCTGAGGTTTCTTTTCTATCTATGAGGTTTTAGCCATATAGCTATAGATATAATATGTAGGTCTCACCTGGTGCAAATGATATTCTGAAGCTCAGAAAGTTGCCTGTAGCCTTGGGAGCCTATATCAGAAAGGCTGCTGGCACACAGTGTTACACTTTGCTCTTTCTTCTTGACCATGATGATGCAAGGGTAAGACATTTACAGCCTGGATTTATCTGACCAATTTTAGACTTCTAAGTGCTTTTGAGGTGTGATTCATCCCAGGAGAGAGAGCAGAGAAGCTATATCCAGCACCTATTTTACTTCATCAATCCTAATAGGAGTCAAGGGTGCTTAGCTGAGAGAGCCACCTGCACTGTTGATGGTTTCAGTTAGGGATCCAGCAGGTATCTCAAGTCATCTAATTTCTCTCTAGCTGCATGTCTCAAAAGACAAAGTGCCACAGGGAAAAGTATATTAATAAATCCCAAAGCCAGGCAACCATGGCTCGTAACTTACAAAACGACCAGATTCTTCAGATGTTTCCGTTCCCTTGAAGGAGAAGCCATGTCTGTGATTACACCAAAAACTGCTTTAAGCATCCAGCTGTTTTACACTCCTCATTAAAATTCACCCAGCTACCGCACATTCCAAAGCACAGGAACAGAGACACATTTACTAAGATATATTTACACTAATCTGACCCAAATCAGCGCTACTCGTCCAGGATCAAATTCCATCCCAACGTGAGCAGCCAAAGTGAGTTAAACTTGCAACATAAAGTGCCGGCAGAGTCCTATTTTGAGAACTCAAGTATCATTTAAGAATCATGCTGCTTTTCCACAGCGAGCACAAGTCTAGTCCTTGAGATTTTTTCTCACATTTCACAGGGAAGAGCCGTATGGCCTACCACATTCTGCCTTCTAAGAAGGACATTTCTCAGATATTCTGCAAGCATGGTTGGATGAGCACTTCCTCAAGTTGTGTGGACCAATTCTCAATAGCTACTTGTCAGGCAGGGCCAGATGGTTGAAGGCATTTAAGCATTGCAAAGCCTAAACAAGGAAGGAGCTAATATCACATTATTCACTTAGAGGGACATCTCTTCTTCACAGCACTCTCCCCCAAAGAAACAAAGCATAAGTTCTTCAATGACCTTGGACATGGAGTGCTGCCCAGGGAGTCCCAACCTAGCACTGAGCATTTTAGCTGCTGAAATAATTTGCTGAAGGTGCATCATTGCAGCTTCCATGCCAAACTAGAGGTCCTGCTTTTCTGCATTCCCCTGAGGGACTTGCGGCAGCTAGGAGGGTGTACAGAAGGGACAGATAAGACATACCACTGAGAGACTTAGCTATGTCTTACTCTGCTGTGTAGGTATAGCCTCCGGATCACAGAGGTGGAGCTCCCAACTCCTTCAACAGCCCTGAAACACTAAACAGAAGGGGTATTTACAGCCTTTAAAAAACCTAGTCTTCATTGCCTGAAACCCTACAGCAAGATTGCTTGCCACCTGCCTAATTAAATTGACCATTTGTCCCTATTAGAGGCAGCTGGGCTACTTAAAGCAATTAAGGTGGCACAGGAGGGAAGTGACATTTTTGGTTTGGGAAAAGAGTGTTTGCAGCACTGACAGCACTGAAACATTCATCACTATGAAGAGGTGACATTCTTAAGTATGTAACGAGAAAAGGTATTCACCAAACATGAGCCCTTTCAGAAGTTCAAATTCAAGAAATGTGTTTCCTTAAAGATATCCTTTGCTCCTATTGAGGAGATTTGCACCAGATAAAAGAATTGTGTCTCTGACAATGCAAAGCATTCATAGTCACTGGCCACAGTTTAAAGCATACGTATTTGCCTTTTGATATAGGACATCTGTGAGCTAGCAACCGTAATAAATCTCAATGTTAGCACAGATCATTTTCCAAGTTTTAGGTCAAATGCTATCAAATTTAGCTTATCAGCTCATTAGGATAAAACAAGCCCTTTTGTCATTAGCTTTCTGATTAGTTGCCTGGTTCCAGAACCCGGGACACAGTAAATAGGTTCCTTTTTTTTCTTGTAGCATAGTGTGAATGCTTAATGCCCACTGGTTATCCTTATAAATCATACACAGGGAAATCACTGCTTGAGCCCTTGCTAGAAGAGGGGAATGTGATGATTTCAGCATGTTTGAAAGAGCCATTCCTAAGATAGCTAACTGTTCTGTAATTTTATCACAGTACAAGGCCTGAGCTTAGTGGTTAGGTTCCCTGATTTGCAACCATACTGGTTTTGGTCTTGTCAGACTTCAAGCTACGCCGTGACAGGCTTTTGAGCTGGATGCTTTGAGAGCAGCGGTATTTGTGTTCACGGGTGGCAGCCTTCCCTATGAGCAAACATGAAAAACGGGCTGCAGCCTTGCAGAGCTCTTTGCCGCAGGAAACTCTGTCCTTTTGTTGGGCACAGAGTGCAGGTATAGCCCTTTGCAGGTATAAGACATGGGAAAAAAAGAGTTGTGCCATATGGGGAGAGGTAAAATAGTCACCATTGTAGAGAGGAGGACTTGAGTGTGCTCCAGAATGCCTGGAAGAGCACCAACAAATAAGATTTAGTGAAGCTGTATGTCATATCTCAGGTCTTGTGCTGGGGTAGCTGTAAGGAAGATAAAAAAATAGTTACCTTCTTTTAATACATTTCACAAAATGTGTTCTTATTTTAGAGTCTACATATCGTCACCAGGCTACCATTGATGATGAAGTGGTTTCCATGGAGATACTAGATACAGCTGGTCAGGTGCGTGGGTACATGTACTATTATCCAATGCCTTGGCTCAGATAGGCAGCAGGGAGCGGGAGCGCGGTGGTGGCAGCAGTGCGGTGGGTGGCAGGTGTGCTCCGATTCCGGGGACAGAGATTTGCTTCTGAGCAGAGCTCACCCTCCTCCACCACCATCAGCTTGCTGGATCCAGACCCTTCTGCAAGGGACCCTGCTTAGAGTTATCGAACACTGGAAGAACAGACAAAGTCAGGGTTTACTCTGGGATTAAAATGATTTTGTTCTCATTCCTTGATTCAGGGCCAACCCAACAACACGTTATTACTATGCATGAAGTCACAGTCTATTTCTACAGTCAAGTGATGAGGCTTGACAGCCTCAGTCAATGATTCCCACCAAAGTGAAGAGCACTTTTGTCGTAGCCAGGTCCCCATTCCTTTCAAAACACGGCAGATGCTTATGTTGCACAGTCCTATGCAGTTCGTGTGCTGGGTATCATTCCAATTGCCTGCTACCAGCCTGCCCACAGGCAGCCCATGACACCTTGGTAGAGTAGATCTATGCTACATGATAAAAAAAGTGACGTGCATAAAGCATACAGTAAAGGAGTTGTACATGGCTTTGCAGGCTTTGGAGGACCAACGTCTATCTGAAGGCCTGGTGTCTTCTTCATAAATCAAATTCCTAAGACTGGTGTCTGTCTTTTCAAAACAGGAGGACGCTATTCAGAAAGAAGGACATGTGCGATGGGGTGAAGGCTTCGTGCTGGTTTACGACATCACGGACAGAGGCAGCTTTGAGGAAGTGCTTCCACTTAAGAACTTGTTGGATGAAGTTAAAAAACCCAAAAATGTCACCCTGATCCTGGTGGGGAACAAAGCAGACTTGGATCACTCCAGGCAGGTCAGCACAGAGGAAGGTGAAAAGCTGGCCACAGAACTAGCATGTGCTTTTTATGAATGCTCTGCTTGCACAGGAGAGGGCAACATTATGGAGGCCTTCTATGAGCTCTGTCGTGAGGTACGGCGTCGAAAGATGGTCCAGGGCAAGACTCGGAGACGAAGCTCCACCACTCACGTCAAGCAGGCAATTAATAAGATGCTTACCAAAATCAGCAGCTAAAAAGAGCTGTACTAAGCCAGAGAAGCATTTTAGAGCATATTAGCTTGGAGTAGGGACGAGGCAGCAGAGCACATTTAATTAAAAATGGTCAAAGCTTTGCAATTAAAAAAATAGAAAAGACAAACCACACCACTTTTTTGAGTAACACGGGGTCAGACTTTTTTCCTGTTTCGAGATGTATTTAGCCTATTTAGCCACACTGCTTCTGGCTAACGTGGAAAAAAAAAAAAGAAATAAAAAAGCAAACTCCAAAGGACTAGATGATTGTGGGGATTGGCACTGACAGAGCGTCTTCTGCTTCTACAAGGCTGGCTCCAATCCCCTGCAAGTCAGTAGTGCCTAAATATCATTTCCAGCCAGCCAGCTGCTCAGTAGCCACTGGAGAGTAAGATTCAGTCCTCAGTCCATCAACAACCATCACAACTGGTGTTCTCAAGGACTGAATACATGTAGAGGCTGCTGTGTTTTACCACAAAGTTCATCAGGCACCTTTCACCAGCTCTAAGTTGGCACATTGTGTGCTTTTACTCCAAACTGTCCTTCCTTGTTGTTATTTTTGTCAAATCTATGAATGCTGATGTTCTTGGCGAGGTATGCAAAAAATATAGGAAAGGTCTTTTTCATGGAGCATTTAGCCAGCAAGACACACATTTCAAGAGAGCAGAAGTTCAGCTGCTTTTCCAGATCCTCTGAAACTGCAGAATTCATCAAGAAATAATCAGCTAGTTCAGTGGCATTTCAGCATTTCCCCCTCGAAGTGCAGTACTGCACTTGGGGAAATGGGAGTGTATGTGTTGGGAAATTAAATTAAAAAAATAACCATACTACTATTGATTTAGTTATGGGTAGTTTTTAGCTTTTGTTTACTTTTTTGTTTTGCTCTTATTTCCATTCAAGTAGTTCCTGTTATTCTATCTTATACTGAAGAAGAGCTGAATCCATGGGAAGGCAAATATTTAAAGTCTAAACCCAAATGTAAATCAGATGTGAATGGCCTCTACCATATCAAAAGGCCATAATTTCCAGCTGTTTAAACTTCCAGATGTTGCTTGAAGCACCCTGTGGTTTAAACCAGCACAGGTTTTTTGTGACTCTGTCTGGCACATTCAATTGAAAGTGCATTTTATCAGATTTTCGTGCCTGGGATAAAAGGTGTCCAGTTTTTCTCCTCCCTTCTCCTCCCTCATGCGTCTCATTTAAGCCAGTTTTGCTTTGTTACTTGGCTTGTTAACTGTATGCTAAGAGATGCAAGAACCAAGACTGAAAGACTTTCATTCAGATTGTGCTCATCTCCCAGCAGTTGTGTTGCATCCCTTTAGGCAGCGTGGTGTGCAGCTTAGACTGGCATCACGTAGAACCACAGCCAAAGGTTGGGATGACAAATGGAAATACTAGCAATATTCTCCTTTGAGGAACAGCCCTCTTGTACCAACTACTTACAACTTTATTCTCCCCTGCTTTGTACTTCATATGGTTATTTGACTCTCTGAGGAAGTAGCACCAAAAGACTACCAAACACAAGTTGCCACAGATGTAGAAGAGTGAGGATATCTGGTTGGATAGCACTTTATACAGTTATAGGTAGCCATATAAGAAGTGGAAATGGCTGGAGAATCAAGCATGTGTATCCCTGTGGACAGAGAAAAGTCCGAAGTCAGGACTTTCCAAAAGGGTTCGCTTAAAGATACTTAAACAAAGTAATTTTTTTAAAATATTCTCTCACCATATCTTTTACCCAACCAACATCAAAGAACATCACATTCAGGTGTGTATTTAGCTGTACTGTTGTTTATTTTCTCTGTTTCCCCCATTCTAGATAGTGAAAATTCATTCCACTCTTCTGGAATCAATATCTATATCTTGATCCTCGTGTTCAGGTATGTTGCCGTACACCAGCTACACACACTGCAATGGAAACTTCACCATGTGCTTCTGGGCAGGGGGTTCTTGCAACAGGTGACGTCACTATCCCATGACACACCTGTGCCCAAACTATCAGTCATATCTCTAACTTTTGTTAAAAAAAAGAAGAGAAGTTTTGCCATTTTTAGTCCTATTAGTAATGCAGAATTAATATGAGTATAAAAGAAAGAGCTAGTGCCCGTTCACTCATCAGTAGTCATTAGCTGAAGGTGCAAACTTGCAAAGTCTATGTTACCTTAGGAGCCAGAGTGAGCATTTCACTAAGTCATTCTGTTGTCTTTCAAATCAGTGCTGTTGCACGAAGCTGAAGTAAACAAAATCCTTACCTGCAATCCTATGGCAACATAGCCGAGAGGAAAGTCTTTATGTCTGTATGCTAAGCAATTGATTTATCCCTCTCTAAAGTAACTTCAGCAGTTCTTTTCTCCAGAAACCTTTCTTGGGCTTCAGAGTTGACCTGCATTTAAAATACAAAAAGATAATATATGAATGACAGGAGAAAATAGTTTAATCATATTCATATTAGAAGAGCTGAAAGGAAGGAGGGGCTAAGTTATGGCCCTAACACTTTCCAAAAGAATCCCAGCAAATTATATCTTCTTTTGTAATGTCTGTATGGAGAAATTATAAAATCCTGGTGAAAGAAAATGTTCCACTGTGCAAACATGACTTGTTACATAAAGAACCTCTAATAAAAATAGTAACATTCCTTTGCAAAGACTGAGTTTGGAAACTGCCGAACATGATAAACAGTCAAAAAGGAGGCTGCTATTTTGTGACCTTTCCTCCCACGCAAACACAAATTTCTTTACTTAATTGCTCATAAATTTTTTTCCTTGGTGTAATGGGCTGCTTGTCAAGTCAGTTATAATATAGTATATTATAATCTGTTGATACATATTACATAGTATTAAATGCAATCTGATTTACTGTTGCTCACAATGTTGCAACGTGTTATTGGCTATGCTGTAAGTGTGTCATATTTCTACAATGTGCAAATTGAGCCAAAAAGTGCCCAAGCATTGAAAAGGCCAAATGCAACATGAACCCACATTTGATAGCCTTTCCGCAGCAGACATCAACAGTTTAAATTCTTTCTACTGCTGCTATTTAAAGGTACATATATGACACTAACATTAAATTCCTCTCCTCTGCCCATTATCACCTCTGCGGAGAGAGGATGGGAAGGATGATAAACAAAAAGGGGGAGGAAAGGTGAAATGGATACTTGTTACCTACAACAAGTTGATTATCATTTATGAAGTTTTTAAATATTTATCTTCAATTGATGAAGAGTTAGTCATGCCCATGCTGCAAGACCTGGATCAGGAACCAAGACTTCCCTAGAACTTTGAGAATCTTCATATCTGGGGGTTCGGTGCAACCATGGATGGAAGTGAGGATCAGCCACTGGGTTTACACCTGGATCCAGACAAGTTGTCCCCAAACCTGGGGATAGTTGCATCTGGCAGTTTGCTACAAGGCTAGTTGATTTTTATATATATAATGATCTGTATGCATTTTTACATTAAAAATATGAAAGCTTGTGCTTGTAGATAATATATAAGAAAAAAATAAAAATAAAAATAAAAAAATAGTGCTCTCTGTACTAAAGTCTTACGCATTGATCTTCTGTTAGTTGTCTCCGAAGTCTTGTCTTCCAGCTTTTAAGTGGCCGGTTCCAGAAGTCCTGATTCATTTGTTATTTAATCTTTACCTAAGGAAAACAAACAGTGATTTTTGCCTGAGTAAGCACTTCAGCATTTGGATCAGTTTATTGAATTTATTTGGCTGCTAGGCCTGGAATCAAGAGATCGGGCAGAATCTACTGTGAAGCACAGAACCGAATGTCCTTGTTAACTATTTCAAGGTGGATCAAAAAAACTACAGTGCCAGGGTTATTAAATGACCTCAGTGAAACCCACCACCTAGACTCTGCCCTGCCAACTAAATAACATGGATCTTGATCCCAAGCTTCTCAAGTAAAATTTTGGGCTAAGAGGTCTGGGAGATTTATGCCAGCAATTTGGACAGAGACAACTTTTCACCTGCTGCCAGCTATGCCCATTTTCCAAGGATAACGGCGCTGTTGTTCTGAAGAGAAGGTACATCACATGTACCTTATGTACGGTACATTATATCAATAGTATACAATCACACATAGTGTGGGTATTAAGCTATAGCAGAGGAAGCTTCATCGCAGAAGAGGAGAACCAGCTGTAATCCACTCTCTTGTTTTCCTCCAAACCTGGGCCAACCAAGTAACCCAAAGCATGATCATAAACAGCTGAATGGCAGTGGGGGTATAAGAATGCCACCTCTGGCAAAACACTGCATGAAACCTGGATGCAGGATCTATGCTGTGAGGTGAAACCTCCCGAAACTAGGTAAGGTATCCTT
The DNA here is from genome assembly GCF_964195595.1 of Calonectris borealis. Taxonomy (NCBI): domain Eukaryota; kingdom Metazoa; phylum Chordata; class Aves; order Procellariiformes; family Procellariidae; genus Calonectris; species Calonectris borealis. The sequence continues at coordinate 70,686,623 of NC_134312.1, read as the reverse complement.
CCAGTCACTGTCTGCCTCTAGCACTGCAAAGCATCCTTGAGTTATGTCAAGCTGCACTATAACTTGCTCCAGTCAAAATCATGTCTCGTGCAAAATAAGTAGCTGCAGTCATAAAGGCTATGTATAAACCGTGTTTGGGGTTCCTTTTATCTTTCTCTTTAATGGCTCAATCCATTTGCATATCTTGAGAAGAAAAGAAAAAAGACAGAGGCTTTAATTAAAAAAGGCTCCTTGGCCTTTTTAATATATCTGCCTTTATGTTCTTTGAAAAATTAAACAGATAATGAAAACAGTGTCATCTTAGAAACTCTGATGTTACGCACTTCATTTCCATTACAGATGCCAGGCACTAATTACTGCAGGGTTATGAAAATACAGAGCAGTGGCTTGTGGTCCTATGCTTTGCAAGGTTACTAGGAGGCGATAATGATGGCTTGTGCGAGGCCAGTTCAGTCTGGTTTCTGTTAACACAGTTCCACATGAGGAAAGCTATTGCTGCAGCTCGCAGCAGAAAGAGACAGCCTAAGTTCCCGGGGCAGGACTCCACTGGCTCCGGAGGGCTTATGGACGAGAGAGGTCAAGCCCCTGGTTCACAGCCTTGGTAGCCACATGTGGAGAAAACACTGCAATAGCCAACCTCTCTCATCCATCTCTTGAAGAATCTCTCCTCCATTTTTGATCTGAAGTAGACCAGTAGGAAACTGGGAGGTAAGTCTACGCTATTAAATTGGAGAATATGATGGGAGTTTGGTCTTCTGCCTTTTTGGACTGGTCTCTCACCTCTGCTAGATTCCCCAAAGCAGCATTTTTCTTTTCTCACTGCTATTGATTTAAAGTAAGGGGTTTTTTAAATGGCAGGTGTCAATATACTCTGATATCCAGGGATGTTGTATGGGTCAAGAGGCTGTATTGCTTCTCGGAGGTCCCTCTCACAGGAATGCAGTATTTACAAATGCCTCTGGATGTAAATTCTTAAAGCTGAACACTGCTGCTCTGAAGAGTTGGAAATCAATTTTTTTGATAAGGGATCATCTCATAATTATAGTATAGACCCCTTTGTCCAGTACCACAGTCCTAAACCAGACTGAAACATTCTGTATCACTAGGAGCAGCTACGTCCTACCATGAAATATTAACATGCAGAAAAATAAGAAAATGAAAACAATTTGTAGACAGACCTCAAATTATACCTCGCAGACCAAACTTACACCTTTTTTTTCATTTTTTATTTTATTTAAGTAGTATCAGGAATTTACAGAACCTCATTTCAAAATCCAGCAAGTTCTAGTTACTAAGAATACATCAGTAAAGTAAAAATCAATGGTTTATTATCAAACTACTTTGTCAGTACACACAGTTTAACTCCATCCTGCTTCCTCTAGCCTAGTCAAAGCTGTCATTGCTACAAGGAATACCAAGGAGACATAGAAGGAAATTTTGACAGGAAAAAATTCAAATAAAAGAAACAATAAATAACCCCAAAGGGACGTAACCTAAATAAAGGCGGAATTCCCATTTTCCTTGAAAGCAATTGCAAGATTCAATACATTAACACTGGTAGACAGGTAATCTGACCAAAATAAGTAATCGGAGAAAGTTGAATATTTTGAGGTTTTGACATGGGTTTGTTTCTTTTTGCAAATCTAACTGAAAAGAAATAAAATTATTGTTGTGCAACAGACTTTAGGGCTGGAATTTGTAATTAATGCCAGGTTCTGATATCTAGCCTTTAATAAAGTTTCCGGATTGTTCAGTATTCCAGGCTTAGTTTTTAAGTTATGGAAAACAAATATCTCTCAATAACTTCACTTGGTGTTACCCCAGTTATACTATTCATGATTCATTTTAAACAGAATTAGCTGCAAATAGAGGAATATGTCATTTTTCTCAGGAATTCAAAAGCATAATTTTCCCTGAAATCTTAACAACTGAAACATGATAAAAGAGTATATCAAGTAACGCCAGTGACATATTGGAGCAAAAAGCTCCCAGGTTGTGTGCAAGCCTTCACAGACCAATGCCACTACAATATTTCCCCCAAAACTTTCAAGTGAGTATAAGATCTCAGGATTGTCATCTCCAAAAGCATGTACCTTTAAAACCTGAACTAAACAAGTAATGTTTTCTGATGGCAGTAAGAAACTCATGTCATGGAGAGGGTTCATCGCTGTAGGGAGACATGATGTCTCTCATACACACAGATCTGGCATGGCTATATCAACATTTGCCGGCACATTTCATGTCATTCTCTTGGGTTTGAGATGCTCATCACTTTTGCAAGTGAGAACTGCATAATTTTGAACCAAATCTGAAGTCCAAGAAAATCAGTTGTCTACTTAGAAATCTCTCACAGTAGCCATTCCTCAACTCCAAAGAGCAACAGTAGAGCAATGAGCAAGGTCTCGTAAGAACCAGAGAAAGCATTAAAATCATCTGCCCCAATCCTTTTTTTCTTTTCAATAAAGAAAGAGACTGGGCATAGAAAAGATAAATCAGTTGTCTAAAGTCATCACAGTGGCTTGTGAAATGCCAGCAACAGAATATATCCTCTGAGTCACTGATTTCTGCTTTCAAAAATCCAGGAAGTTCATTTGAAGCTTTCAGTTCTATTCAGCTTCTCGAAGAAAAGAAAAGAAGAGAAAAGAAAAGAAAAGAAAAGAAGAGAAAAGAAAAGAAGAGAACAGAAAAGAAAAAAGAAAAGAAAAGAAGAGAAAAGAAGAGAAAAGAAGAGAAAAGAAAAGAGGAGAAAAGAAGAGAAAATAAAAGAGAAAAGAAGAGAAAAGAAGAGAAAAGACAAGAAAAGAAAAAAGAAAAGAAAAGAAAAGAAAAGAAAAGAAAAGAAAAGAAAAGAAAAGAAAAGAAAAGAAAAGAAAAGAAAAGAAAAGAAAAGAAAAGAAAAGAAAAAAAGAAAAGAAAAGAAAAGAAAAGAAAAGAAAAGAAAAGAAAAAGAAAAGAAAAGAAGAAAAAAAGAAAAGAAAAGAAAAGAAAAGAAAAAAAAGAAAAGAAAAGAAAAGAAGAAGAGAACAAAAAAACTAGTTTAAAAACATCCAAACAAGTTTCTCTGTGCAGAGCTTTCTGTAGTTCTGCAGCTCCACACAAAATCCTGTGCTAGAGCACTGAACATTGACACTCGGTATCCAAAAATCTTGCATCTCACAAGTACAGATATAATATCAACAACATTCATGTAAAGGTTCAAACTAAATTCAGTGCAAATCTGGGATAGAAGTTTATATCCACTCCAATCCAAATTATTTCATTTTTGCACTCTGAAAGCGGGGTGTACTTCCCCTCTTTAGAATAGAATTCAATGCCAAAGCAGTGAGTGTTATCAACAACATTAAGTACACATAGTTTTATTATGCCAAAAGGTATTTAACAGAAATCCTTAAACAAAAGAATATGTCTGTGTGAACTGAAAAGAGCAAAAGAATGTTGGATAAAAGTTCTATAAATACTAAATTTCTTTTAATAGACCCATGAGCTGCCTTTTGCATTTTTCCTCTACTTTTCAGTATTTGAAATAACTGCATTAAATGTGAAAAGCCTGCAACTTCCCTTAGGGACTTTCTCTGGAGGACAGTATTTCTCTGGTGTGGAGTTAAAACATTCAAAGTTTCTAACTCAATAGGAAACATATCAAGAATGACATCAAAAATGACAAAAAGTTATTTTAGAGAGGGAGAAAGGTAGGGAGAGATCTTCAGACTTCTTAGAAAAGAAGCTAATTAAAGCTCTCCAAAGGACTCTGACATCTATGCATAGTGATGAGCTGTTATCTGAGGTTTAATCTCAGATTCTTTTGAAATAATTATTACTGCAGGGAGGAAAGAAGAGATGTATGAGATGGTTTTGGTAGCAGGCCATCAGGTCTTCACTTCCAGACTAGGTTTGTCATTATTCTGAAGCAAAAATTTAGTTACCAGCCTGATTGCAGATGATTTTCCCAATAACACCTATCTCCACTCCAGTTTTTGCAAGTAGATGTCAGTAGAAAAAAGAGCTGGAGACTGAGAGATCAAGGTGTTTAATTTACCTTCATAGCCCTTGAGCATTTCTTGGGATTTTAGAGGTGGCTGCAGACAGAAAGCACATCCGTAACACGATAGGCAGGATGTTCTGCCATGCTTGGCCCATGTGTTGGCCCCAAGTTTTCACCACCAAATTCTGGGCTATTTTAATGTCTTTGTCCTCTTCAGGGAAAAAACCTGAAAATTTTTGATGCAAAAAGTTAGTGATTTGGGGGGGGGTTTGGTTTTGGGTTTGTGGTTGGGTTTTTTTTTTTAATTGAAATATTTAGAAAACATTTACAAAAAACAATGCCCACCACACTTTAATTTAGATATTGCTGTGATGAGCTCAGTGAAAATACTTAGATAGCTGCTTAAGACAGCTATTTCTCACAAATATGTTAAAAAGAAAATATCTCTGGGAGAGCCATTCCAACTTTTTTTGTGAGCTCATACACAATTTGGTATACTCTGTAGTTCTCTTGTGTTAACTTTTGATCAGTAGGCCTCCTATTCTCTGACGTTCTTGTGGACTCCCATAAACCTTTATTAAAACAAGTTGCTTTATTAAGATAATTGCACAGATCATGTGAGTAGTCTGAGGTTAGTAACTACTGGTACAGTCAATTTTCCATATTCAGGGATGAGTAAAGGGAACAATAATTATCACGTCAAGGAAAAAAATTAATTTTAAATATTTTTAAAAATATAAATTTTTAAAATAATTATAAAATTATAAATATTTGTTGTTGTTTGTTTGTTTTTTTCTTAATATATAGAAACGACCCCTTTAAGGTAAAGGAGGCTGTGGAGGTTTGTTGAACGAGATTCAACTTAACTTGTAGGAAGGCTAAATGAAATACAGAGGTCAGAGCTAACATAATCCACTGACAGCTCATAGTATTCTTGCAGTGACCAGGAGGAAAACAACAGTGTGTAGTTCAGTACCCAAAGCAGTCAGTATATTTCAGGTGGAAACTTGCCACGTGCTTTGGGTTCCACCTGCCTGTCTAGCCCAGGTCTCAAGTCAGAAAATAATGTCTATATTATCCAGAGCTCATTTACATCCATACATATGTTTGACTGTCTGTTTCCCATTTAGATGGCACAGAGATACTTGGGGCGCTGTCCCGCTCTGTGCTTACTTGGGAATCCAGCAGGGAAAGTTAGTTGCTGACCTCTCCATTACCCTCCTCAGATTACCTGATGCTGCCTTCTGTCAATATGGCTGTGGCTGAGGCTGGGCACCCCATGTCACTAGTCACTGAGGAAGGGGTGGAACAGCTCCCTGAGGCTTCCTGAGACTCCAGAAGGAGATTTCAGACAACTACTCACTGTATCTCAAAGAAAAGTCTCTAACACAAACGCTTTCTGAGAAGCAACACCACCACCTCAGCAGGGTTTGCAAGCCTCAGATTTGCATCATCACGGGCCTTTCATGTGGCTTGACGAGATATGCTCTTGGCCACGCCACTCAGCTGACCAACAACTCCAGCTGCAGATGATGTCTCTTAATCTATCATCTGGGCTTGATTTACAGCCACAGCATGCTTTTCAACTTGGGGGCAGAAAGGCTCTGCACTTTTCACACATGGTTCTTCATGGATTTGATCCAGTTGCTTCCGTGACCCAGTCTGAACTTTGAACACAAAAAGCAAAAAAAGCATGCTGTTTTCAACATGCAATTATTGTGGCTATCAAGTTCCAGGAAGGAAATAGGCTGCTTCTGATTACATGACGTGAATATGTACCAATGGCAGACTTCGGTAGTAGTCAGGGAAAGTTTTCAGAAACTCCCAAAGACTGGTGAATGTATCAGTAAGACCATTGAGAGGCACTTTTCTGAATTGATTTTTCTTTTCAAATACAAAAATATACAGCACGACAGGACTGGAATACATAGCAATTCACTGCTTAAAGACCTGCACCAAGCCTAAGTTCAGTTTTCAGACTGCCTCAGACTTCCCCCTTTTGATCCTGAGCAAATTAGTTAAGACCTGTTTCATAGTTTACTGAACTTAATAAAAATCATTCCTGGTATGTTTTCAGGAACTTTGGGATCTGAATCTTTACCCTTACACTTCTGTTCCCTTAACTGGATGCAAGGGATAACAATTTATTGACCCCCAATACCTTTTCATATTTCTATAGTATATCATGTTAAATATCTATACAACTCTTGGCATACTGGGAGCCCAAACTCTACATCTTGGAGACAGTAGGCAGTAAGATTAAAAATGAACGTCGATCATCTCATCTAAAAGCCACAGTGAATCCATAGCAGACCAGACATGACCAAGCCCATCTAATTGTCCAACTGTCTTAAAAGAATTGCTGACTTTATTCTATTAGTGGATAGGCAGTGATTTGTAAAAGCTGTCACTACAGTTCTTGTGTGACCAGCTTTCTATCAGTCTCCTGACAGAGGCATTTTCTTGAGGTCTTGTGTCCTAGATCAAAAAAATACTTAAAGATGATCTTTTCGTTGTCACAGGTTTTAACTCTTGTGACCGCAGAGAGAGAAAAAGATGACATAAGTGTGCATGAAATCACACAATAAAATTGCCAAGGTGATTATTGAGACTACCTCAATTGAGACTACCTCCTACTGTGTGGATATGGCAATGACTAACGTTTACAGGACACACTAAAATGTGGAGATTCAGTTCAGGAAGAGATTCTGTTTCACATCTTGAAAATAAATCTTACTTCTGTATTTCATCACTACTTACCAAGCAAAGTGGTGGTATTGCATAACTTAAACACACAGACACACAAGTACTAGCTGATAAAAATATTTTTAACTGGTTTCTTTCTTTTACATGGCTAATGTATTCTTTAAAGAAAGTGTAGCTTGTTATAGCACAAGATAGGAAAAGAAACACCCTTTTCTGGAACGTGATGTTAGCTCGCCCTCCTCTGAGTGGGGAATAGACTAAATAACATCCATAGAGTCCCTGCCAACCTAGGTTATCTTGTAATTCTATGAAGAAGTTTAAATATTTGCCTGTATAACCCCTCTCACCCAGAGATCCTGCCATGGAAAAAAGGGTGGTAGCCATCTGAAGACCCTCTAATGACACCTGGGATTAAAAAAGAAAATAAAAATCAAGAAAAAGCTCCTATCAAAAACAATGTTCCCTTCCTCTGGACTAATAAGTTGAAAGAGATGAGGGTATTTTTCCTACCAGAATGATTAACCTACATCAAGATGCTTATTCAAAACCAACTACTATTTTTCTCTAATTTTGTTTATTAAAAAATTTCATTAACATTGACAATATTACAGTTAGACATTGGGATCTTTTTTTGACTGTTTTTGGATTCATTAAGTCATCAAAACCTTTTTTTTACAAATCTCCTCCTAGTTGTTCCTGTCTGTTGAAACGTATGAAGACAGATCCACACTGTAGTCATCTCCTTTTTTCACTCTAAACCCTTTAGTGGTATACTCTTTCTGCTTACTTCCATACTCAGTAAAGCATGAACTAAAAAATTGCATGCTCAGTCATTCCTTCAGACCAATCACATCCCTTTTAAAAATTCATTTATAACCTTTCCAAGGGATAACAACAAAAATTGCCAGTATTGTCTTCAAAGGCTTTGGCAACTCATGCCGAGATGCTTTTCCCCAAAGTCTGCCACCATCTTGGGTCCATTAACCTGTCTTGCACTCTTCTAACTAAACTAATAACACCATTTCAGGCCTGTGTATTTTCTTTCTCTACCCTTCTGTGTAGGCATCTTCCCTCTTCCAATTCAGTCAACAAAACACCTTCTCGCCAAGTCAACAACCATTCTTTCCAAGATACTTTCCAGAAGAGTTCAAAGTATGTTACTTAAATCAAGTTCTTTGGAACTGAGAGATTTACTTTCTCTTCCATATATTCCATCCAGTGTTGAGCAAATAGCTAACACCAGGCAGGATTAGAGCACTTGGCACACCTCAAATTTTGGCCTCTCTGCAGAAAAAAAGCCTAAAAGAAAACCTCTCTGTTGTTTGTTACTTCCCTTTTCATCTGGAGAATTTTCCTATGATGGCAGCATGCACAAATTTGCATCACTGCATTAGGGAAAGGTATTTCTTTATTCTCACTCACAATAATGAGAATTTATTTTAGAAAGGGCTGCAGAAAAGGATAGCTCCATAATTAGCATCTTCTTAGCACTGTACGTTGAAAGGAAAAGAATTGAGTAGACAGAGAAAACAAATTATATTCTTACTTCTAATGTCAGCAGTTTCTGGTAAATAGGAAAGCCAAAAGCACATAAACCCTATTGTCTCCAGTCAATAGCTTTGCTTCTCCTCTGACAATTGTTCCTTGTCCATAGGAAGTCAGTTAACCATCCTGAAAAGATGACCTTGTATAATACTTAACACAATTTCATATTCAAACAAAATTCTTTCATATTTTGGAAAAAAATACTTAACTGGTGATGGGAGGAGGGCAAATCAAGTGAATTTTTAAATACAGCATATTGAAACTAAGCTTTGTGGCTTTCTCATTGAGATCACAGTTGCTCCAATGTTCTTTCCCTGTCCTCGGTGGATGTTTGCCCTAAAAAAAATCTTCTCCCAGACACGACACTGCACATAGAGAACAGAAAATACACCCAAGAGCTGCTGTCATTTCTCTGTCCTAGTTGGCAGCGCTGGAAGTCATATTGAATTGGATCCACAGGTTCATTAATCTGAAAATACATCATAATAGCGAGAATAGTGGTGGCTTCCCCCCGCCCTAAGGAATGACTAATGTTTCTTTTTTCAATTTACATACTTAAAATGATCTAGTACATGAACTACTCCAGTGATGGTTTACTGGGACAATTTCTCAGCAGAAGGGAATGGATCTCTTTTCAAGTTCATCTAAACCAACTAAGAAATAGTAAGAAATGTGTCTAGGAATTGAAACATCAGGAGTCTGCTTTGGGCTCTGCTACAAAACTTCTGTCTACATTGGCATCAGGCTCTGATTGCTCATTTGAAGAGAAAAGACAGTAATGCTTATCGACCCCATCAGGATTCCTGAACCTTAATTTATTATTGGAGTTGACTTGCTTGGTTCAAGTACACCTCAGTCACATCCTCTGACATCTTCTACTATTTATTAGAAATGTACTCTCTACATTGTGATAAAATCCAGGGAACTTTACCCTAGAAGGCTGAGACTGCATGGTTATCACACACTGAAAAGAGACTGCTCGTGTAGGTCCATATTATCGGGATGAGGAGACCATAATAGGAGACTTTATAGTCTGCTGCTGTGCTTCTCAACCACAGAGCCAGGTCACCAGAGGTGAAGGTAAATGGTAAATGTGTCTGTGTTGTAGTTACCTTGGCAGCTCTTTTTTGTACACAAGGCCTTGAAAATTTTACTGGACAATAAAAGAAAGATAAACAGTCCCCTCCTCTTACTCCTCAAGGTCAACTATTGCTTTCGTAACCCCTTTAATCCCACATGAAACTGCATCATGGACATTGTTTCCACAACCCCCGTGTATTTAATCTATTATAAATGTGAAAATATAGTGAAATGTTTATATTGCTAAAAAAAGGTAACTAACCTTTGGGAAAAAAATAAGACAAAACCCAACACATTGTGGTGTACAGATTCTGGACGCTCTCCAGGACTTTTGGAGTCTTTTTCTTCTGCGTGACTTTGGTAAAATCACTTCAGCTCTCTGAGCCTGGTTTTTATTTGTAAATGGGGCAAATGACATATGCCTTTATTTGAGATACATATGTGAAATATCTTTGATGACAGGTTAGAGGTATTGATCAGAGCCACTCAGCAAAGATAAGAACTAGGACAAAGAGAAATGGTGGATTGTAACTGGAAGAGTGAAAAATATTTAGAATTTCAAATGTTTGCTCTTATCTATAAGAAGTCTTGTTTGCCAGATATATTTCCAGATAATTTTATTTTTATAATACCATTAGAACAATAACAACAACAAAAAAGTAGAAAATTCTGAACTTAAGATACTCACCCAAAAGGATCTTTATGAACTTGGAAGTTTTTTTCCAGAACTTTTCTCATAGAGAGTTTTACTACAGTTGCATCTTTTAAAATAGTAGAATGGCATGGCCAATGCTTTGATGTATGATGAAATAGAATTTACTGTCATCTTGAATATTTTCTAATGGAAGCAGCAAGAAGAATTATGGCTTGACGAAGATGCTGACATAATCGATTTTCTCTCTCTTTTGAATTTCAAAACAACAATGAACAGAGTCTCTGGGGCCAGCATTCTCCTTGGTGTAACTCCAGTGAGGCCCAGAGTGCTGAACACACAGGATTTGGCCAGAAACATGTCAATGCATGCTTTGGTGGGTTGGTACAAGTTTCAGCTTTCTACCAATGCAAGGATTATGTACCAAACGTTCTCATGTCTATCTGGTAGCAAGGTGGCTAAAGAAATGTTGATGATGTTTCTGTTCCAGTGTCCCTTTGCTGGAATTTTATTATTGTCAGAGAAGGGTTCAAAACTGTGGAAAGTAATTGGAATATAAACAAAGTTTTAAATGTTACAGCTGGAACGTGTATCTCCCATGAGCTGATTCGAAACATTAGGTTTGAACATCCCTCAAATTTGGATCCTTTTCAGATCTAAATTCTGTAGCAAGATCCAGGTCGAGCAATACTGATATCTGGATTCACATGCTAGCAAACATGTAAACTAAGCAGAGTTCGAAGTCCAGGTCAGAAAATTTCCATACTCCTAACTTAACCAACCCCTTTCTCCGCTAGCTGTTTGAGCAACTCTGAAGATTATTTTGCACCACTGAAGTAGCACAAAATAGCTCAGAGAGATAAAACGATCATGATGGAGAGACTAGGGTCAACAGGTCAGTTCCCAATTTTAAGAAAAAGGCTTTCGAAGGAGAGCAGAAAAGGCAAGCCCTGAAGAAAATAATTGGTCAAGAAAAAGCATTTTTGCTGGATTGTGGGAACAACCTAAAATGGCTTTCCCTTTGGGACCTCAGTTGCAGTGGCACTGGTGGCCAGAGGACTCCCTTACTGTCTTTGGGTCATGGAGATGCCTTCTGGGAAACAACTGCTAGAACCAGAGGGGAGAATGAACCCCAGGGAGGAAGAAGGTGGCTAAACAGCCTGCTTGCAACCTTTGCAGAGGAAGACAATGCAGAGGAGCTCAGCAGAGCACATAAATTCAAATCTTGCTACCTTCAGAGAATAGGATATCAGAGTAGATTAAGAAAACAAGTTTTACTGTATGTATTATTAGTAAAAAGAGATAATGGAGCACTGCATGGGTGGACTAAATGCAGAGGGGATGGAGAAGGGAACAGTCAAGCGTTCTTGGCAGTGCCTAGAAAGGGGAAAACTGACACTTCTTGATAAACAGTCTCAGGCCTGAAGATGCCTCTTTTTTTCTGCCAAAAAATGTTAAACAAAGCAGAGTGGTCTTTTCCCCCTGCAAGATTAATTTTTTAAAAATGCAGAAAAAAACATACACATTCCCACATCCCCTTTTGCTGATTGCTTTCAGAGCTGGTTCTCAGCAAAGAATACATTGGAGCAATCTATCATCTCTGGTATGCACCCAAAGAAGTCAATAAAGCAACCCGAAAGAAGAGAATTTTTCCATTTTATGTAATCTGAAATATGTGAAATAGCCTATTGGAGAAAATGGAAAGAGAGGAAAGATCACCCTTTACTTTAGATAATTCATTTAGATTCCCTGGACAAATATTTGAATACTTGCCAGTGTAGCTCCTGGATATATTAATAACTTAGAACAAGTCATAAAATAAAATTGAGAGACACAATAATATTCTGTATAATTTGTTTCTTAAATTATGTTACTTGAGAAAACAAACTTACAGATATATCCACCTACATTTGACTAGTTATGCATTTTGAAGATTCAGAATATCACTTCCAAATTTCATAGGGTTTTCAAAATGTAAAGCGAAAAAAATATATCCCCATCTTTCTGAGGCACAGCATATTGGTGGTGTGTTAAAAAGAGTACAATCAGTTTGAAAAAAGTATAAGATACAAATTTAAAATTGTGGTGCAAAATTTATGGACCCCCAAGCATGCCTTTAAGTGGTTTTTACATGGACTCATTTCCACAGTTGAACAAGATTACATTACTTGACCTTGTCAAATCAGTTTACAGCTGAAAAAATGTTCATGAATTTAAAATTGCCACTTCTCTCCTGGGAACCCCCTGCCAATAACTGTCCCCACCAATCGGTAGGTCTGAGCAGCACTACCACCTAGTGGCGCGGCATTCCTGACGAGGAGGTGGCCAACCATCAAAACCCTGCTCCTCAAGACCAGTGCTCCTCTTACCGATGTCGGCAAACTCTGAGGTGCCCAGCAGACAATTCATTCTGTTATGAACTGGTCCATAGCCCAGTAACATCAATTTGTCACCACAAAATGCTGCAGAATAGATTCACACATCCCCTGCTAGGAATAAGGAAGGTGGTTATCTTCCAAGAAGGAAGTGAAGATGATATTTTTATTAGTAGCCAAAATGGTAATATATGACCTCTATACAGCAGACGGTCTTGTAACAGGCTAGAAGACTTCTCGACATCTTATGTAGGTGTCACGGTTTTACCCCAGCCAAAAACTAAGCACCACGCAGCCGCTCGCTCACTCCCCCCCAGTGGGATGGGGGAGAGAATCAGAAGGGTAGAAGTGAGAAAACTCATCCGTTGAGATAAAGACAGTTTAACAGGTAAAGCAAAAGCTACTCACACAAGCAAAGCAAAACAAGGAATTCATTCACTACTTCCCATTGGCAGGCAGGTGTTCAGCCATTGCCAGGACAGCAGGGCTCCATCACGTGTAACAGTTGCTTGGGAAGACAAACGCCATCACTCCGAACATCCCCCCCTTCCTTCTTCTTCTCCCAGCTTTATATGCTGAGCATAACGTCTTTTAGTATGGGATAGCCCCTTGGTCAGTTGGGATCAGCTGTCCCAGCTGTGCCCCCTCCCAACTTCTTGTGCCTCCCAGCCTCCTCGCTGGTGGGGTGGGGTGAGAAGCACCCCTTGACTCTGTGTAAGCACTGCTCAGCAGTAACTAAAACATCTCTGTGTTACCAACACTGTTTCCAGCACAAATCTAAAACATAGTTTTCTTCATAGCAGTAGTATGGGGCTAAGTGTCCCAAAACCAGCACAGTAGGGAACCACAAGCCTCTACACTCAAAGCACTCAGCACCAAAGAACTCAGAATGTCTGAAAGTTAAGCAGGGGAGGAAATGGGATGACATCCCAAAAGAAAAAAAAAATTGACAAGACATGAAAGAAATAATTGAATTAAAAGTAAACCAAACAAGGTCCTGCAAGGGTGCCTTAAACACCTAAACACTACTATGTTAAAGCTGGGGGGGTGGAAGCCTGAGGACAAAATCCAAACTGGAAATTAGGCTTTTTGCAATCCAAAAACCCCTCTAGCCAAGTGAGGAAGTCCATGTGTGGTAGTCCAGAGGCAACGCTGAATACAGGTACATGTCTGAGATCCACACACTCTTCACAGCACAAGAACACATAACTATTTCCGAGTCTATTAACAGACATCAGCAATGTTAATGTGAATTTTGATCCTCTTACGCCGTACCAAGAGAAATACAGTTTCAGAGCCCTCTGTAACTTTCCATGAAACTTGCACTCCTTTCTAAATAGATATACAACTTCAGCAGGAAGGACTTAGATGGGGAATTCACAGGCCAAGCCACACAAGGATCCACAGGGAATGGAGCCCAAACTGCAAACAAAATCAGAGATAAATAGCACCTTACTGATCCACACCACAAGTAAGGCTGGATGCAGGAGTGAGGCAACACACTGCAAGGGACTGTTACCAGTGGGACATCTTCCCCAACAGATGGTAAAGAAACTGGATAATCTACTGCCGGGAGTACTTACATGTGGAGCAAAGAAATGTTTAGTATTTAATTCCATTTATCTTTTGTTGCCATTCCTACTACCTTTCCTAAGACCCAACTTTATGACTGTAAACACTTTCCCCTGGATAGGTTTTCTTGTTTGTAACACCGCTCCCCACACAGCAATTCTCCTAGCAGTGGAGAATTTCTGCAAGCTAGAGGTCTTCAGTGAGATGACATATAGTCAGTCTAAGTTTTAGGGCATGCCAGATTAGTTGTTTTCAAAGGCACTATAGACAAGTTCAACAAAGTTATTTGGTTGGATTTAATCAACTCATAGAAGGTTGACAATCTGCATTATAATACATATTGATAATAAGAGCGAGGCACCCATTTTTCTAGGAATACAGCAAATGTCACAGACCCAGTCACTGTATGATGAGACAGATAAGAGCATTACCCCCATGCACATTTCAAAGAGAAATCTAGAGGATATCGGGATTACAAAGATAATTTGTTCCACAGCTGAGAACAAGAGCCAGTTATCTCAAGTTGCAACCAACAAGGTTTGAACTCCACAAATCAGATTAAGTAAGGGCAGCAGAAAAAATAAGCTGAGATAATTCCAGCTGAGCAGTAGGCCATAACCTAAGCTTGTCATGGCCCCTTGCTATTTAAAAGAAGAATATGCAAACAGAAGATAAAGCACATCAAATCAAGGTACAAAATACAACTCTGAACAACTGAGCTGGTTTAACTCTGCATTGAAGACTGAGCTGGACTTTATGTACTTAGAAGGCATCAGAAGGAGAAACGTTTGCTCTGGCCACAGAGGCAGAAACAGAGAAATAAGAAAAGGGTCCATATCAGACTTGCTTTACATCAGACAGACTTTGTGAGAGGAATGGGAAGGATTTAATGACAGCAAAAGGCCACTGTGAGTTGTCATCTCACCAGTTTCCAAATGGCAACTGAGGTCATGTCCAGTCAATGTGTAAATAAGAAAAGCCAGTTAAAAAAATGGATGAAGCTTCTGTCACTGGTGCTCTGCTGCTTGAGGCCGCACTCACCTCGTTGTGGGGGAGTTGTAGAGGCTGTTTCCTGGTCTGATTCCAAAAGCAAAGGGCTAGTAATTGAGATGAGGGGTGTAGATGACTGGTCGAACTGCGGCCTGCCTTTTTCTCTTGGCATCCTCAAAAAGAGTAGCTGCCTTGCCAGGCTTTTGCTTTTCACATACACAATTCATGCTGCACCTCTGCAATCTACTCTATCTCACTCTTTCAACAGTCACATTTTACTCCACGGTTTCTACAGGATGAAGAGCCCAGAAAGTAGTTCTGCTAAGAAGATGATCTAATGAGACAGTCAGCAAAGTTCTCTGGAGAGCTGAGAAACAGTGACAAACCCAGTGAAATGATGAGTTGCCACACATCTACAAAATAAGAAGTCAGGCTCATCAATCTTTTGCTATCAAAACACTCTCTCATGCAAACAAATCTCTTCACTTGCTTTTGTGAAGCTGTTTCAGTGAAGCATGATAAATGCTAGAGAGTAGATGAGGATAACAGCAGGGACTAGGTGGTGAATTCAGATGGTACATATATAATTCACAGAGACCAAATGGAAGTATCTGATCAGAGTTTGACTGGAGTACAGGCTGCAAATAACTACACTGAGAGATTAATATCGTGGATGTAGCTATATAACTGCTGTAGCTTTGTTTTTCCCATTCTGCCTCCTTAATATTAAGGCAGGGCCTGAACGCCTTACCATTGTATAGGCAGTATGGATACAGCGTCTTACAAAAGACATACTTGGTTTTGTTTTGCTTTGGCTGTGGCTTGTCTTCAGCTAACCAAAAACTCTTTCAGCTGGAAGCACACAGTCAGCTGTCAATGTCAGAAAAAACTCAGTTTAACGTTTACAAAGAAACAGCATCTCTAGCACACTGAGCTGCAAGAACTCTGAGTGTAGAAAGACACACGTTAAACCATCAACACCACTTTCCTCAGCACCTGGCTGTTCCTTGGAGATTTTACCATCCAGCTGTGCATCGGACCAGCCCACCTTTACCTTTTAAGCTCTGATGAATTCCTCTGAAATACAATCTGGCTTCTCACCAGTAATGATCTGCAGTTCTACAATTTAATTGCACTCCTCCAGTGTTTGGGGACTGAATTACAAATGTCTAAAGAGATAACTACAGGTAAGTCAACTAAGTGATCTCAATGCACTCTCAATCAGAAGGCAGACTGTGGGGATAAAATGTTACACAACAAAATAGCTGAAAGACAGCGAAACAAGAGAGCATTGCCGAATAATAGTGACATTTAAGTGCTTTACATAGTGGTTTTACATACATATAATTTTAATACATTCATGTATATGAATACAGAAATATATACAATTATAAATTTATACACACAGACACAACACACATAAATGGTTAGAGAGAAAGAATATCGGGAAGAGTTTCCACTCCTCCCCAACAAAGGAAAGGCTAGTCTAATTCAGGCAGATTTTTCATATATGTCATTTTCATGAAGAATAAAGTACCATTGTGCTTGTGGTATCTTTGAATAGTTTTGGAAAAAGGAAATGCTGGGGAGTCAGGTATGGTCTAGTTTGAAAAAAAAAAAAACAAACCAGCAGCATTTTACACAAGCACTCCAATGCTGTGTCTATAACTGTATCAAAGACGACTTTCATAGCAATTTAAGCCCTTTATTTATTTATTTATAACCTGTGGCTGTTAAAACAGATGGAGGAATCATGCAGAGCTAGAAGCACATAATTGCTATATGTAGCTATGCACAAAGCCAAACTTTGTTAATTCAATACTAGCCTTGCAGCCCAGAGGGTATAGACTAACTTCTGTCCCTCTGTGTCCTGACACTGGGTCATTCTCAAGTTGTTAAAGAAACACTATGAGGAAAACACAGAGCTGAATGTTCTCCAGCAATTCTCTCATCCTCAACAGCTCAAGTCAAGCTAAAGAAGGAAAATTCTCTGTGGTTTTATGCTTGTGTGGTAAGTACACCTCACAGCGTCCCCACGGTGATGCTAAAGGATCCATCTGAGCAGGGATGAGAGAGAACCTGTAGCCACTGTGCAGAAGGAGAAAGACTCTGCACACAGGCAGAAGTCATGCTAGGCAGGAAAGAGCAGAACTCCTCCCCTCAAATCTGCTCCACTGTTCATGTAAGGCAGGTTAAGGGATATGGGGGAGGAGAGATGGGCAAGTGCCCAATTAGAGATCCTGCCTCTGGCACCAGATGGCTTCCATGACCTTCAGAATACCTATACAAATATTAATGTGCAATAGACACTTAAAGTCATCTTTATTCTCCATGCACCCTAGACTCTGGGCATTTCTGAAATAACATCTTTCAGAGGAAGAGATAGAAGCTGTATAAAACCTACAATTATTTCTTTTTAAGCACACCCTAATGAAATATTGTTGAGCAAATCAGCCATCCCTGACTCACCTCCATAGACAGACACCAATTTCCTGCCTCCACAAAACAGGCAGCAGCACGCTCTGTCGTTAAATCACTCAAGCAAGAAGCATTTCCACAATTTCTGTTTGGAATCTGTTTCTTGACAGTTAGCCTCAATTGTCCTTTTTCTCTGCTTCATCCCATCATGTGAAGGTCCACCTTTCAGGTCACCTCAGTCTCTTCTTCATTGTTGTTCTCAGATTTCTTTGTCTTAGTCAACACCTCTGTCAGATGGTTGAGAAGAACAACCTTGATCATAGAGAGCTCCTACTGCCTTTCCCAATCACTGTGGAGAAGACAAGTTACCTTTTCTAACAAAAGTCTTCTATAATTTCAGCCTGAATATGAGCAGATGTACTTCTCTGCTCCTACAACTGAGGACTCCCTGGGAGGAGAAATGCAATCTTTTCTTTCCAAGTCAGCATGTAATTACATACAGTCCAGGCATGGTCTGTAGCATCTTCACAGGTATTTTTGTCCTAGAAAAGGATTAGGCTGGGTGCAGCACCATACACTATATTCTAACATAAAGTAGGGTCAGAGCCAAAAAGCACTGAAATAGAAACCTCTGACTGCTCTCGGTGTTAACTCTGGCCTAGAGTCAATGGTGCTTTTGGCGCTCCCATGCTTTTGCTACCTGGGTACCCTAAACTATTGTGCATTACTTTGGTGCTTCCCTGTGAGATAGGAACTACTAATATCCCTCTTTTGGAAATAAGCAACCAAGGCATAGAAAGAGCAAGATCTCTCCATGAAACTAAATGTTGATTTCTTTACTCTTAATGAGCCATAACTAGAGTTAAAGTCCAAGTGCTTCCACCACTGCACTGGAACCAGAGTCCTAAATAGTTAACTCTTGTGTTTTCATGGGTACTGCATTCATAAAAATAAAACAAACCAGCCACTCCCCTCTCCCCCCCCACTGAAATGATTAACCAAAGAAAAGAACGCTTGTGTGTAAAGCAAAGTACATATTGTGCTCTTCTTTGATTTGAGTGCAGACTTGAACCAGTTCAAACTGGGAATAGGGTCTCAAAAGGAAATCCAAATATTAAGTCTAAACCCATAACAAGAGATTGTTAAAAAGCAAATTAATAAGTGAGTAACAATACATATAGATTGCCTGAAGTATGGGCATTCTATATTTTCTATATTCTCTTTTGTTTAGAAACTTTCCCATCTCCCACCCCTTCAGCTTTCGCAGTATATTTTCAATTTAATCAGTCCTGAAATGTTATATCCTCCCATACCTTCTAAAATAATTTTTCGGTTCTTTATATAACCCTTGATTTCAAAAACTGGAGCTGGGCACTGGTACCAAGAACACTAAATCAACCCACTACCAGTCTGGTGTTTACAGCTGGCATGACTGGAAAATCATTGAGTGTGTTTTTAAGTTACATCCTCATTTAAAATGACAGCACTGCAAACTTAAAGTAAACCACGTTTCTTCTACAAAATGGCTGGGGATCTGAACAAAGTTATTGGGGACATTCGGCTGTTGAGAAGAAGTCTGCAGAACTGGCAGCAGGAACAAATAACCCAGCTCTGTCAAAGACATTAAGACTAGTAAGTGTATATGATTGGTCATAATTCATTGCTGTCTGGTCAAGCAGCAGTTCATTTTGTTCAGAAATGACTATACACTAACCTGGTTGTCAAGCACGGGTGGAGCAAGTGCTTCATATCTTATTACTGATGCCAGGCTTTCATTGCTCAGAAACTGCTGATAGATAGACCTCTCCACTCAGCAGGAGACCCAACGGCACATAGGGTCCTTTGTACACAGAGCTATCAGTTTCAGCAAGATCAGGCCTCAGCCTGTACTTCTTCAAGATGTTGCCTTTCCCTTTACAACCCTTACCCTCTGGCGTTCTTCTCCCTCCCACCCTCTTCCTGCCTCCTGGCCTCCCCACACCCTGACCTCCTTCTCAGGTACCAAAGCACCGTTCAAGACAGCAGTTTATTTTGCTGGCCAGCTTGCCTTCTCAGTTTATCACTTCCTCTTGGGACTCTCTTTCTCCAGTGGACAGAAAGTGGTCTGTTAGACCAAAGCTTGTTTTTGCAAAAGCAGTATAACTGGTATGTTTATCTCACCAGGGGAAATGCCTCCAAATTTTGATTTCCATAAAACTCTCAATAGGAATCCTACGTTACCCTCCTCAACAGAAGCAGCTCTGTGACACCATCAAGGGCAGAAATCATCCAAGCGAAATTAAATAGGAGTTCTTTGAGAATACTTTTTCTTATACAGTAGCATTCAGGCATATATTCAACAGAAGTTGATAAATCTGTAAACTGACAGACCTGATAGCATCCTAAATAATAAGCCATCTTTACTCCTGGCTCACAGTAGCAGCACTTTCAGAAAAAGATTGTGTGGGGGAGTTTAGAATTTATTTCACATCAAGTTTGAGTTAAAGCTCCAGACTCAACTGTCCTTAGACGTTGTGTCCACAGCTTCTTGTTAGTAAAAGCAATGGAAAGAAAGGAGCATCCTCTCTAATTTGAACATTTGTGCAAAAACTAAGGATGAACTGAAAAGTACCACAACAGAGGGCAGTTGTTGGTGGCTTCTGTCGCTGCAGAATCAATAAAGCATTCAAGGACGCAAAACACTTTCAAGCTCTCTTTGCTGCTGCTTGTTGACACTTAGCAGCAAGAGCTCTGAACAAAGAGTAAGAAATGTCCAGAGCAGCTTTAACAGAGTCGTTGATGAAGCACTAGTTTCCCCACAAAACAAGCAGCTATTCAGCCAAAGATGTGCTTGGAAATGAGGTTTGAATCCCATAAAATTTGCTTCTGCCAGGAGATAACCCATGTAAACTGGACAAAAAATAGGCTGCCTGGTGTGGATCCTGGGAATCCATTCAAATACAGCAGCTGCTGTTGCAACGCAGGCTCAGTATTTCACTGTGGGTTTTATGCGGATCATTTACCCAAACTTTTCAATAAGTATAGAACATCCTAAAACAAAAAAAACCCTTGTGCTATCCCATTTATTAGCATTTAATTCTGATTTCCATTTACTCATATTACTAGACGCACTATAGCCAAACCTGCTGAACCATTTGAATTTCTCCAGCATTTTCTACATAATATATAACGCAAGTCTTCTCACACTCAAAAATACTTATTAGCAATGTCAGGCTGAAGAGCTAAAATACTGGATCTTGTTCAGAAAAACAAGTGCATTCATGGTCAGGGGCTTCCAAGAGTTTATTCTGAGACTTGCCACAATTTTCAATACTATCAGCATAACTACCATACAATTGTTCTTTGGATGAGAGTTATTGCTACCATTTTTAAAAAAAGGCTAAGATCTATCATTCTTCCTTAGAATTTCAAACCAAAATTTGGCTTCTGTCCTTTAATGAAATTAAATGTACAATATAGCCAAGATTACTGTTTCAGTCTACCCAAAACAAGCTGCACAGTCAGAAATATAAGAGATCATATCTATTGTATTATCACTGCAGCCTTCAGGGTAGCGGCCCCCAGATCCTCCAGATAAGAAAGGGATGAGGATCAAAATACCTGGCAGTAAGTGCATCTCTGGAATAAAGCTCCCAGTCCAAAAGTTTTCTGACTTCAAAACTGGTTAAGAAATTTGCATTTCTACCACCTCTGTAGCATGAGGTAGAGAGCATTCTAACATACTGCGCTAGCATCAGGGAATCTCTGATTATTTTCTAAGTCACCTGTGCATACGGTTTGTCACAGAAGGAGCCACCTCTAGGTAGACGAGGATGTATGAAGCTACTGAATAGAATTAACATCTGAGTCAAAACAGTCTGGAAAAGATTGATCCAAAGTTCACTGAAATCAATTAAGAGAGTCTGAGAAACATATCTGGTCCCGTTCAAGGTGGAGGAACCTCATGCTCTGAATTTCAGCTATTCTTAATTTCTCAAGCACCTACGGAGCACATGTATTCAAAATGCTTTGGAAACAGGAGCTCTCAAAAACACATTGCCGTTAAGGATCAGGCCATTTTTGTCACCCTGCATTAAAAATAGTGCATCCATAGTTCTAATGGCTGGTCCTGACTTTGACGGAACAGAGAAAATGTCAGAATTTGCTTTGATTTACATTTTGAAGGCCAGTGGAATATCTATTGCGTCATCTAAACACTAATCACCACAAATCATAATGTGTCATATTAATTCTAAGAACATCTTCGAGGAACACGCCACAAAGCTGCAATTCTAATTATTTACTCTGCATGCTTTCTGAAGGGAGTTTATGAGGAGAAAAATGTAATTCTAAAAGCTGGTTGATAAAGAGAGAAAGTCATGCCTTCCAATTACTTGCAAAGAAATGATTACCCTTTGGGTACAGCAGGTGCTAACCAGGGACAGGAATTTGTTTTTGCTATATACACCATACCATCTGCCCAGAGCACAGTGGAACATTTCCATTAATTTCCCTGTAGGATTTTTACTACTACACTGACATTGAAACCACAGAAAGAATTTTTAATGCATTTCATACAGAAGTGCTGGAAATAAGGCGTAAATTTTCGTAGCTTGTCTAACTGAAGCAATGCATAAAGTCAGAGCAAGCAGCCAAAGCAATAGGGTTCTGGATGGAGCCCTTACTGAGGAGAAAGAAAAAGTGGGGTTAATAAGAGATGGTAAGATCATTGCCAGCCTTTGTAATACTGACCAATTACATAACCAGAGGTGGAAAAACTGTAAAATAGCTCTCTATGCAGAATGAACAGTCTCTGGCCTAAGAAATTTAATTGGCATTTAGAATAAGTGGTCGTTGCTGAGCCACCTCGGTGACATGTAAGTCAGCATCGGCTGTCCCCAGGCTAATCCAAAAATGAAGTTGTACTTTACCACACCACCACGTAAAAGCCTATAGTTTGTCTGTGTATTTCCATTATGGTTAAGAGATAATGGTGTGCTTCTTTGTTCTTCATGTGATATGCCACTCACATTTAATTTCAGATTCAGCAGCTAAATACGTCAGTGGCTTACAACAGTTAGTAACTAAGGTTTTATATATGGTTCATTCTGTGGGTTTGTCCTTTTCCTTCAGAAGCATTGCTTCCTCCACTGCAGCTGCTGCCAGGACCCATCCTAAGCCCTGCAACCAACAATATCACTTCTGGAACCAGCTCATTTTCCACCAACAGAATTAAAAAAGACCCAAACAACCACCGCCCCACCAAGAATACAGAAGAAATAAATTAATTTTCCAATTCAAATTCTCACATTTCTCACTCATGCCACCCTTTTCTCCACGGCAGAAATACACCTGAGCAGTCTGACAATACAGACTACCAAGCAGGCTGGAGCTGCCAGACCAAAGTGACAGAGGAAAGTGGTTTTTAGTATTAGAGGTTTCTGTCATTGAGACAACAGGAGAAATCCAAAGTGAAAAAAGAAAACTGGCTCTGGATAGTAGACACTAAATGAAACATTTACCTATTTGGTTTCTTTACTTTTACTAGTATCTTTCTAAAATGTACAGGCCCTAGCAAGAACACATCAGTCATGACCTGGAGGAAGGGCATGTCTCTGCGGTTCTTGCCCGGCATTGCATGGTTTGATGCAGTGCACATAGAATCATAGAATCATAGAATCATTAAGGTTGGAAAAGACCTCTAAGATCATCAAGTCCAACCGTCAACCCAACACACCATGCCCACTACACCATGTCCCTAAGGGCCTCATCTACACGTCTTTTAAATACTTCCAGGGATGGTGACTCCACCACTTCCCTGGGCAGCCTGTTCCAAGGCCTGACCACTCTTTCAGTAAAGAAATTTCTCCTAATGTCCAATCTAAACCTCCCTTGGCACAACTTGAGGCCATTTCCTCTCGTCCTATCGCAAGTTACTTGGGAAAAGAGACCAACACCCACCTCGCTACAACCTCCTTCCAGGTAGTTGTAGAGCGCGATGAGGTCTCCCCTCAGCCTCCTCTTCTCCAGACTAAACAGTCCCAGTTCCCTCAGCCGCTCCTCATAAGACTTGTGCTCCAGGCCCTTCACCAGCTTCGTTGCCCTCCTCTGGACACGCTCCAGCACCTCCATGTCCTTCTTGTAGTGAGGGGCCCAAAACTGAACACAGGATTCGAGGTGCGGCCTCACCAGTGCCGAGTACAGGGGCACGATCACCTCCCTGCTCCTGCTGGCCACACTATTTCTGATACAGGCCAGGATGCCGTTGGCCTTCTTGGCCACCTGGGCACACTGCTGGCTCATGTTCAGCTGGCTGTCAATCAGCACCCCCAATTCATTTTTCTCCAGGCAGCTTTCCAGCCACTCTTCCCCAAGCCTGTAGCGTTGCCTGGGGTTGTTGTGGCCGAAGTGCAGGACCCGGCACTTGGCCTTGTTGAACCTCATACAGTTGGCCTCAGCCCATCTATCCAGCCTGTCCAGGTCCCTCTGCAGAGCCTTCCTACCCTCCAGCAGATCAACACTCCCGCCCAGCTTGGTGTCGTCTACATGTGTCAAACTGGATGACATTAATGAAGAATGTGTGATCTCTCCATCCTTTTCTCTGCTCATCTTCACTAACTTTGCACCTACAATTATTTCAGTTGCAAGGCAGTAAGATTAGATACAAGACTAAGAGAATAATTGTCATAGGTAAAAAAAAGAAGCTTAAATTGTGGAAGCTAACAGGCAGTTAGTTGAGTTTGGGTGGGCTGGGTAGGTGGGTGAATGTCCAAAACTGAACTTTTGAACTCTCCAGCAGAAGCCTGATACTTGCTAGCTGCAACAAGTGCAGGCTGGTTGTAGATTTTGAAAACACATAGACTAAACAAAAGTGGCACATCCCAAATCCTTCAATTAAGAAAGAAGCATGAGACAGAACCACCAATTAGGAGGCTGACCATATGTTGTGCTTCTTCTCACACACTATTTAGACTGGGACAATCAGAGGTTTATGGTTTCAGAAAGAAGAGGAGTCCAAAAAGAAGAGTTCCTGTAGAGAAACTGTAGTCTTGGAGAGAAGGAGGCCTGGAAAGAAGAAGGTGAAGATCCCGGGTGGAGGAAGATCCTAGAAGCAGTGGAAGATCTGGGAGATCAATAAGTTGTGTGGAGATGAATGCTGTGGAAGACCCAGGGGAATTGGCCAGTAGCACCTGGAAGCAGTGGCACAGGATGAAGCACCATGGCTTTCTGTCCAGCCTTCCCAGGTCAACAGCGACCTCCCATGGGGAAGGGAAGTTGAGACCCAGTGAATGTAACACTGATGGGAGGAGCATGTGAGTGAGAGAGATAATCAAGGAGGGTAAAAGCTTGTCTAAAAAAAGATTTTGGTTTGGGTTTTTTTTAAAAGGTCTTAAAAGGTAAAAGTTTATTTAAAACCTCAACAATTCTTAAAAAAACCCCAGTGTTCAGATCCACTATGGGCTCTCGTTAACTCTCTGCCACCCAGTGATGTTCAATGTTCACTGGATTGTAGAAGAGATTCATCCATCGCAATGGTTCATGCTGGACACACAGGTCGTACCACAGGGCTGCTGGACGTAACGTCATCAGCACCCACAGCACTAGAGAGACCTTAACCTCATTTTCCTTCCCCAAGGCTGCTCTGCCCCTTTCCAGAAATCTCTGGTTTCCAAAAGCTTTCCTCTCATGTCCGCTGATCAAGTGACATGTCACCCCCTGAAGTGGCACTGAGGAAGGGGAGGGCAGGAAACTGCAGCAAGGTATGAGGTGAGATTGCTGTTCCTTCCCCTGGCCCTAGAGATTTCCAGGACCACATATGAGTAGGGGAGAGGTGGAGCTACAGAGGGAGTTTGCCAGGGGGGTCAGAATCCAAAATCCTACGCATAACCCCATCTTCTCTGGGGTGGGGGGCAGGAGAAAGCAGATCTCTAACTGGAATCGTGTATGCTGCCAGCAGTATGGCAGAGGAACGTTAAACAGAAAATGTAACTCCTTTTTATGCTTCCCTCCCTTTCCCTAGTGAAACTGTAGCCAGTAATGATCATAGTCACTTGTAATCATAGGGAAAGATGACATGTCAAATGAGTGTGCTACAACTAGCCGGGGACAGTAACAGAAACGTGAACAGCTCTCCGGAGGTGGAATGCCTGATCTCCTGCTCCAGTGCTAAGCCATGTACTTGGGAAGAGCAGACATGATCCAAAATCTCTCATATATGAGCAATTCTCAGACTCCTACAATAAACCATCTCTCAGCTCAGCTGGGAAAAAAAATAGACAAACACCAAAACTACCGATCCATTTGCAGTGAGTCATCTGGTTAGTAGTCACTTTTGTACGACATCATTTGCATGGTATTCATAAATTGCTTTTTGTTCTCTGATGTTCCAAGCCAGCAAACTTACAATGAGCAAAGCCTTCCGACTTCCCCAGAAACCCTGCAGGGAGAAAGCTTGCAGGGCTATGCTTCAGTTCACTGGTTAGGGTGCACAAGCCAGGCTGCAGCTATGCACGCATGGAGACTACTAGAGTAGGGCATACCAACATCCAGTGCACCAGCGCAAGGAGCTTGTGGGATCCCCTATATCTCAAGGAAGGAGCTTCCAAAATCCCTTGCCCCATGACGAATTGCATTAGGCAGTGAGTGAGTGAGAAGATCCTGTTTGCTGGATCAAAAAAATCACTGCCCACTTTCCTAATCTCAGTGTCTCAAACTTCATACAGTGTCCATCTACTGTAGGTTGGCCCTTGACCATAGCCCGCAATCCACAGTTTGGCTAGCATCCAAGGCTCTTGATCCACAATTTGGCTAGCATCTGAGCCTACCTAAACTTGCTTTTCAACCTGAAAAAATATTTTATACTAAAAATATAAGCATATTACAGTGCCTGACCTTCTAATGAACCTTAGCCTTTGCGTACACACTATATTTGCTTTGCATAAATTAACATGGTGACAACAACAAAGTTGAGTAACAGAAAAGGATGCACCTTGCTGGGAAGCAGATCAGCAAAAAACCTACTTCAAAGCAAATTTCTTTGTGACTGCCAGGTACTTACTTTCCTATAAACCTATTTAAAGAAAACAGCATTTGAATATTGAAAGATTATTGAAAGATATTATTATTATAATATATTATTATTATTGAAAGATAAATTTAGCACTGTTCTACAACTCTGGCCACTTGTAAACTAAATTTGGGTGTCATAATTAGTTATTTAAGTCCTCAGCCAAAAAGCAAAAAAGTTATTGGGTCAGATGAGTTTCTTAATAATGCAGGAAATATTTTTGATATGGATATCACAATTAATTAATTATTTTACAGAAGGTGTCACCAACCAGCACTCACTTTTACAGACATTCTTTTTTTTTTTTTCAAAAATGGAGACAGAACTGTCTTTTTTTTTTTTTTTTAATTGTACTACTATTGTTTTGTGTGCCAGTTTCTTTAGGGAGGTTGTAGCAATCAGCAGGGAATTTAACTCCATCTTAATATTTACCTAGAGTCAATTTTGGAGAATGCAGAGTCAATTCTTGGGACACTGGCTATAAATAAACTGCTAAATATAGTGTGATCATGGACTGACCCAAGGCAAAGAGGCAGTTTCTGATTTCCACCCACCCTGTGCAGGATGAACCCACTGCATCACATAGTTGTCTGCAACAGAGATAACTGGACCAGTCCAAACCAGAGTGAGGAAGAGAGTGAGTAATCAAGGAGTGCTGGGAACCAGAGGGCTGGGACAAGAACTCTCTCTAAATCTTTTATTTAACAGTATACACATACCCATATCCTAGGACTCTTATGCTGATGCTTAGGCAGAGAGTGCTGAAAAAAGGTTGCTTGCCTGTATTTCACTGACCATTCCTGTGCTAGCAATAGCATAAATAATGTCAATAAAAATTTATTTCAATACATGCCCACGTTGTACTATCAAAGGTTTCCGGAAGACAATAGCTGCTGCTCAGCAGAATGATGAATCAATATATTAAGCTGTCCAGGGCATTTACATCATGTGGGCTGAGCATATTAACAGAATAACCAATTTTGCAGAATGCCTTCAAGTGACAAGTTGCAATTTGACCACTGTGGCAAATAAGAGAATTGGCACTAGGACTTTAACCCCTTCACCATAGCAGGGAATGGGAGTACAGCTACAGCAGCCATCCTGCTGGTTTAAGAATCTTTCACATCAGGAGTTAAATGTTATAAAACGATATTTGAGTCATTTTACAAGAAAATCTTAAAACCTCTAACTGGAGACTTAAAACCAAAACCCAACAGCAACAACAACAAAAAAAACCCCAACAAAAAGGTAAGTTCATTCCAATTTTTCCTTTCCAATAACCGAACCGTGACAAACTACTAATCCTGTGCATAATTCCATTTTATGGTCCATGCACTTATTTGTAGTTTTACATGAGACAAGGAAGAAAGAAAGGAGTTTTTGTGAAAAGCAGCCACTTCAAAGCTGCTAGCTTTGCACCTTCAGGGTGATAATAATATTGTTCTGTCCACCTGCAGATATGGGAGATGCTTACCAATTCCCCTCACCATCAGCAGTGATTTCTTTAACTCAGCAGCCGAAAAAGTTAGGGTTCACTCAAGCTCCAAATACAGTCAATGGCAAGAATGCCACTACCTCTCTGGGGAACGACCAAACCATTAAAAAGATACATATTACAGGTGACATAAATACTGTGTTCCTGTTACGTGGAGTTCCTCTGAGGTCATCACAAATTAAAGCACCTATGGAAATGCAGGGCTGTTCAACTGCAATAAACCTAGAATCCATTAAACAAGAAAGGGATTCACCTGCTGGAAAGGTGTAGAAAACAGCTCCTGTGAGCTGTTTACAGGCAGAATCTCTGAACAAGAGATCAACAAATATGCTGATTTACCTGAACTGTGGCACTAATGCTCTTTGATGTCTCTCTCCTCTGACTTTTTTCAATACTTGATGAAACACGAAAGCTTTAGTCTTTTTCCGAAGGTGAAAATAGATGCTTTTGAGACAACTATCTGCAACATATTGGACACTAAATGCTTTCTCACTTTCTGTCCTAAATGGGACTGTTGCCAGCTCATTCATTATTTTAGTGTTTTCCTTAAAGCTACAACAGTTTGAGTTAGGAGGATCTCAGCTTTTAAATTTTCTTCATTTTTAACTAAGTAAGAGTAATTTATCATTTGTTGTTCTGGAAAGAAGTAGAAAATATACCACCTATTTAAGCTCAAAAACTAGCTAGGAAATTATATTCATCTCCTAATTAAAATAAAAATAAAATCCTGAGTTTTAACCTAGTTCCTGGTGGTCACATGCTTCACCAATCACTGAATACTTGGAGCTAATCTTACCAAGGCTATAGCATTTGTTACCGCACTAGCTACCATTTATCACACTCTGTGTGTGAGAGAATGTGCAGGAGCAGTTGCATGCAAATACCTATGCCTTTAGTACTACTTGCCCCCCAAAAGTTTAGGGTATATAGTCATTTTTGGGAGAGAGCCAAGCAGGTAGGAGGTACACATGCTTCATATCTTTAAGTATCAACAGACATAGATAGATAGATAGATAAGAAGCTGAGCAGAGGAACAGCACTTCTGCTATGGCTTATAGCATGTGTTCATTCCCCATCAGACATCAGAGTATCACATAGGCACACTCCCCCTGAAAGTTACCTCTGTAAAACAGACCTCCCTAGATCCAGGCTCTCAGAAATCTTGTTTGATTTATAAATGCAGCACTCGGCTTATTTATAAAACAATCAGTCACCTATCTATATCTAAGTATATTTCAAAACTTTGGAAGTTAAAAAAAAAAAAAATAGTAGTTTACTCTATTCCTTTAATCTATTCCCCCCTAACACATGCTGTCTGTGCTGTCCTCCCAACTTCCAGATGGTAAGCCATTTCCAAAAACATATCATTCTTTCTGGATGTCTTTCTAAAATATAACCCAACCAGAAGCTACAAGTTTGATGCAGCTATTAGTGGCTGGATTCTTTGGCTTGAGTTATGCAGAAGATCTGATTAAATTATTATAATGGCCACTTTTGGCCTTAAAACAAAAACAATATAAAACAACACAACATATAACATCTAATTCCCCTTTTCCCTTTCCAAAGACCACAAATAGCTTGGAACTAACTTTCTTCCACAGAAAGAAACCTAACAGTATATGCTGTGGGTACACCAACCCATGCCAGTGAAGTAATCTTATTTGTTTCACCCCCATAGTGATGGCATGGTGTTTCTGGGAAGCAGAGCTCTTGGCTTACAAATCAGGACCCACAAATGTTATTCTTACTGTTACATGAAGCTCTGTGCCACATGTGGACATAAGGAAGAAATTGTTTACGATGAGGGTGGTGAGGGACTGGCACAGGTTGCCCAGAGAAGTTGGGGATGCCCCATCATTGGAAGTGTTCAAGGTCAGGTTGGATGGGGCTTTAAGCAACCTGATCTAGTGAAAGATGCCCCTGCCCATGGCAGGGGGGTTGGACTAGACGATCTTTAACGGTCCCTTCCAACCCAAACCGTTCTGTGATTCTGTGCTTGGAGTGTGCAGGACTTGATGCTTGCGGACTGGTTTACCTGCTGTACCTGCACCTTCCCTTCTACGGGAGGAAATGAGCCAGTTTGGGCTGCTTTCAGGTCTAACTCCAACACTGGAGATGGCTTTTGGTTTCTAACTCCATGAAAAACTAGACTCTGGAAGGTACTAAGAGCTTTTTCAGGATTCTCTGTATCTCAGAAAAAGTGATAGAAACAGGGTGCTATCCAGATTTAAACTGTAACTTGCAAGAGCTAATACTAATCTTTACTGTTAGTAGCTGCGCCCCTTACAGAGTCTGTCAAGCGTGACACAGCGGGGTATTTTGGGAGTAGCCCAAGCATACTGAGTCTAAAACTTTGGAAGGGGACACTTGTTGGGAGATGGGCACCTATTTTCTCTGACAGCCCACCTGAGATAAAGTATAAAAGGCTGCCAGCTTCACCTGGTTTCCTCCCCAGTGGTTTAGGTTTCATTAAGTCTATTCATAGATTCAGAAAGTCACTCTGCCTGGCATTATTTAGCATCAACAGTATCATTCATGTGGCAGTTGTGCTATCTAGGGATTAAAATAGAATATGGTGCCTTACTGCACACTATGTGCACATTGCGTCCCTGTCGCGAATGAGTGGTTTAGAGGCCGCTTAAAGAATCACCGTCAAAGATATTAGCAGAAAGTGATTTTAATAGAGATTTATAAAGGTGCGACCTAATAGAATTCGATGGCAACGTTCACTCTATTACTTATTACATGGGTGAAACATATAAAGGAAAATCATCTAAGGGTTTACATTTCAGGGACAGTCTAGGTTTCATTCACAATTTAGCAATACTTAATTATCAACTAATCATTAACAAACTTTAGTAACGCCTAATCATTAACTAATTCAATATTTGCAAAGTGAGTTAGTAAATCTACTACAATCACAACTTACTTACAGATTATGCTTACTATTAATTTACACACACAGGGAAGCATATATATATATATATATAAAAATATACAGAAGGTACCTGTTAGAAATTCCCCTCGATATCAGTGAAGAAATATTCACATCGAATGTCTAGGCATTCCCTCTCAACGGGCGAAGGGTTGAGCTTCGAAAGGGACTCACCCAGGACCCAGCGGTCCTCCGAATATCTCAGGCCTGAAAGATCGCAAGCTCTGAGAGGCGTCCCACTCAGAGGCAGATGCTGGGTGCAGCCCACTGTGGTCCAGGTGTCCTGGTTCCAGCTGGGACAGGGTTAACTTTCTTCCCAGTAGCTTGGGGGGTGTGCTGTGTTTTGGGTTCGGTGTGAAAGGAGACTTGATGGCCCATTGATGCTTTGGCTGTTGCTGGGTGATGCTTGCACTGGGAGGGGGGAGCACAGCCGGGGTGGTAGACCCAGCTGGCCAATGGGGTGTTCTATACCATGTGACATCATGCTCAGTATAAAAACCAGGGGGGGGGGGGGGGCTCGCCCCCCGTTCGTGACACGCGGTCAGCGGTCGGTTGCGTTGTGCATTGCGTGTTTTGTGTATTCTGTTATTGTTGTTGTTCTCATTGTTATTATTACTGTTCTACTTAGTTTTATTTCAATTATTAAACTGTTTTTATCTCAACCCGGGAGCTTTCCTACTTGTGCCCTCCCGATTCTCTCCCCCATCCCACTGGGGGTGGGGGGTGATTGAGCGGCTGCGTGGAGTTTATTTTTGCTGGCTGGGGTTAAACCACGACACCAGGAGAGCTCAAAGGGCCTCACTTAGGACCACCGTTTATAGGTTCGCAAGATGGTTGGCTTTAGTCATCCATAAATTTCCATCCTGGCCACAGTCCCAGGTGGTAATTACTAAAAATTCTCAAGGTTTCGGTGTTGTTCTACTGGACACCTGGGCCAGGCAGTAGGAGTATGTTCCCAGCCTCAGCTATGCAGAGTTTCTGATACAGTCAAGGAGTGCTCAACTGCCAGACTTCAATACACCGAGGCCGAGGTTTCATGGAAATTTCTGAGATCAACAACAAGTGGCCCAGGGAAGAAAGGGGGGGTATGAATGCACCACCACAGTCCCAGATAGAAGCATTTTGAGAAACTGGAGAGAGAACCAAATATTGTAAAATGCTGTTAAAAGCAGCAAGCCAACTTTTACAGAGCAAGTCAAAATTTAGCCCTGGTGTAGCGCAACTGGATTTCTTGATTCAAATGGCCAGATTTCAAGTGGGCAGAAATCAATTAACTCCATTTTCTGGCCCAAAGCTTCCTAAAGACAAAATCTCATGAAGTCATTTGCTTCTTGATAGGTCTGAAAAATGCATCCCAGCAATTGTAACGCTGGGAGAATACCAAACAAACCTTCTGCTCTCTCCTAGGCCAGCTCCATACTTACTCCAGGCACTGCAGTTACTAATCAATGTCAGTTTGATTTCACACTAATATCCCAGTTAATCTTCATGATTTCAGTTGCTGCAGACTCTCGTTACAAATCTCTAGCATGCATACAGAGGCATAAGATTAATAAGAGTATAGGATAAAGGCATAGGTGGCCATTTATTATAATTTCTTTTGTCATGTGCATAATAAAACACTTCTTGCCAAAAGTAAATGTGCATAGCAATATGTTTTCTATATCTTGCATCTGATTTTGCTTTCGCTAAATCTTATGATCAAAACCACCCCTCAAAAGCAAATTTATTACTAAAAGTTATACCACAGCGTGAATTTCCTTCTTTAAACTGGGCTGCTGACTGAAGGAGGTGCAGGGGAATGTTAGGAGTGGAAATGTTACTTTTTGTAGCACCTTGGGATCTAGCACAATCATTTGACTAACAAACACAGCAATTCTTAGTTCACTTTGGTCCCTGACGCTGAGAAAAAATAAGCTTTGCATAAGCTGTCAGGTTTATTTAGTCAGGAGAATAGATTTACCTTACAAATGTTTATAAAGGAAAAGCTCTTCTTGCCATTCTTCCCTCAGTTTTCTATGCCAGCCCTTTCCTGCTCACTAGATTTCTCAAGTCAAGCAAAATTTATTAGAGACTGAGGGAGTATATGCATGCCGTTTACACGCAAAGGTGCTGGTGGACGCTATGCCTGGTGAAACCAAAGATGATCAACCCACAATCTTAGGGAGGGGAATGAAGACTTTGTTCTTTGAAACATAGTGAGAGAGACC
This sequence comes from Calonectris borealis, assembly GCF_964195595.1. NCBI lineage: Eukaryota > Metazoa > Chordata > Aves > Procellariiformes > Procellariidae > Calonectris > Calonectris borealis. Next base: position 70,653,617 of record NC_134312.1, on the reverse strand, counting down.
AAGGGACTTTCCTTTCTCTCAGAGAAGATGACAGTCTTGCCCATGTAGAGTATCCAGACCAACGGTAAAATTAAGTGGACAGCAGGTGAGCTTTGTAAAATGAGAAAATGGAATAAAAAAGGGAAATGTTAACAGCATTCATTGTGTTAGCCAGTCAGATTCAAAAAAGGAAAAATTGTAACTTAGATATAATGACCTTCAAGGTGTTTACATATTAGAAGTAGCAGATCAAGCTGGCAATTTACATCAGGCAGAGCTGGTTTGCTCAGCTCTGACATATAGTATTAGTTGTATGTCAGAAGATGGAATCGTTACGCCCTTTTTCACCAGGAGTTTCCTAGTTAATTTTAAGTAAAGTACATATATTAGATTAAGTCTCTGCATGCAGATCATCTTGTCAGTTACAGATCTCTCTGTTGGTTGGATGGCCTCTATGAAATATGTTGATAATTTGTTTACTTGACCAGATCCCTTCCAAATAGTGTTAATATACTCAGACTATCCTAATCCCAAGTATCTGTTTATAATCTGTATTATGTTTACTGCTGCAGTTGACAACATTGTAACTAGAAAGAGAAGCCATCTGCTGCTGAAGAGAGTATAAAAAGTTTAACATTTAGCAAGGTCATTGGTGAGAAATGAACATACCTCTCTGGTGCTGAGCCTGTTGATGTTAGCAAAGTCCTAGGAATGGCTGAATCTAAGCAGATATATTCAGGACTGATCGATCCTTTTTCTCATCCCTCTCATGAAATCCGAGATTAAATGTTTTTGAGGTTTGGTAAGAGGGACTTTGTTATTCTTCCACATACCCCTTTCTTTTTCACATGCTTCTCTTATTTCTTGGCTCTGGCTGGGACCAGGAGCAAGGGCAGGATGCTCTCATCTTTCTAGCCTGACTAGAAAAGGGAAATATTAGAAATCTAATGAAAAGCATGTCCCCCTGGAGATTTCCAGCCCAGTTTTGCAGATGCAGCTGTAGTTCAGATAATCAACAAGACTTCTGGGTGCTTACTTGAATGGAATTCTTTGGTTGCTCTGCAACACTAATTAAAGCATACACAGGATAAGGTTGTTGGTGTGGATTAATGGAATCTGTTGCTACCTACAATCTGTATTTTCAGCTCAGTTTTATTAGGTGCTAGTATTCAACACACTGACGCCCTCAACTCTCACCAGCATCACTTGTTTTCTAAATGATCTGACCCCTAGGAAGCAGCACTCAAGTAAGTTTGTTTTGCTTAAATAGTCCCACCACTGAGAGAAATTGCCCTTTCATTTGCAATCACAGAAAAGCTGTTCAACAGGCGTTTAGCCTATGCCATCCAGCTTGTGCTTTGCTACAGCTTCCCATTTTCCTGACCCTTTTACTACTGTCAGCTTGAGTCGCTCATTGCCTGGCTGCGTTGTACAATATAGGCCAACATACTGGCTGTCTCTGGGAGACAAGATGCTTCCCCCTTTGTAGAAGTCTCCAGCTCGAGCAGCTCAATATCAATTGCACAGTCTATAGCTGCATCGTACAGAGAGCTTCCACTGATGTCAGGACATCCACTAAACACAGCGTCGAACGGAGTGGAGAATTTTGCCCTTATTTAGTGAAAAGAGCTTGGACACATGTTGAACTGGTGAGCTCAACTGGGTGTATAGCAAATAGCCACAGTCTTTTGCCAAGCTTTATTTAACACTCTTAAATAAGTTTATTTTGTTAAAGCTGAGCCATTCTAAAGCCTTTCGACTTGGGACCCTGTGTGCACATCAGCTTCAAGTAGAGGAATGTGTGAAGGGGAAATCCATATAAAGTATCTGTAAACAGATACTGGTGACTACAGTGTGATCTGTGATTATTTAAATGGATTCTCTAACACATTCTTGCTTGACATAATTAACTATACTTGTTATACTGTTACACTACAGTAGCTAGCCATATGGTAGCTCACCCATTTTTGGAGTGTTTCTAAAATTATTATTATTTTTAATTTTTTAAATTTTTAAATCTAGTATGGAACATACATTACATGATAAATTACCCATGTATTACCTTAGTAAACTGATATTTAGATCTAGCCAACACACATTAATTTTGCTAATTAAATGTCAGTATGTGCCCAAGAGTGTAGCTCTTCAACATTGTAAATGTCACAAACTAGCAAATAGGCAGAATCATTTACAACTATATTGCTCCAGATCACAAGCAAATTCTGCCATGCATCTCCCGTGACACAACGGGGCGGGGAGAGAGGAGAAGAGAGAAGGCAGGGTGGGGAGAGAAAGCAGGTGGTAGGATCCACCAGCGGAGAGGCAGCAGCTAGGGGAACCTGTTCCTGCAGGAACGTACGCTCGTTTCTCCCCTGTTATTCCCTATCAGTCTTTTGTGTTGCCACCTGCTGCATGCAGAGAGGGGAGCCAAAAATTTGAACACCAGTATGCTGTTGGAGGATGTCACCTTTGAGCTCAGGGAAATCAGCCGGTGAGATTGCCTAGCATGAAAGGTCTCACATAGTGCTCCCTAACTATAGCCACTGATCTTACTTTTAGTGGGCTTGAATTAATTCTTTGGTCCTGTTGTTTTGAGTGGGTCTGTTGCAAAGAGAAAAGCCTTCTCTGTCAGTCCCTCCCTCCCCTGAGGAAGAGTAGGGACTTTCCTAACAGGATTCGGTAACCTTGTACACTGGAACCTACCAAAGATTTTGCGATTTATGTTACACACTTTGTTGCGGCAATTCCAGTTCCCCACCTTCTGGAGACAATCTGGTCTCCATTCCCTCAGGGAAATTAAGCTACAACAGTTTCTCCAACTTCTCTTTGTACCTCTTGGTCTTAAGCCGCCTGAATCCACCGATGTTAAATCCCAGCATTTTAATGCCAGTTCAAGATGATATATCAGCCCCACAGAAACGTATAAGTAAAGATGCATTCAGCTGACAACTCTAATCGAGTAAATTGATATAGGGAATTATTGCTTACTCTGTGGTGATAGCGGCCAGATTTTCCACTGCCATTACTGCTGAATTTCTGCTGGTTTTTTCTGTCTTCAACATACCTGTAAAATACTGCCTATTACAATTCTAAAAAAAAATAAGAATTATTTCAAGAAAATGTAACTTCATGCTGTAACTGTAGGCAGTTTTCAAGTTTTCCAGTACTCAAGACTGATTCTGAGGAAAACCTAGCATCTGAAGAGTCACACAGAAATCACAAACTTCTCTGGGAAAAATTTGCCCTTCAACCATTACAAAGGGCTGTATTTGCAAAACTGCTCTGCACTGCCATCTCGTGACACAAAGAAGTGCTCAGCAGGAGTCTGGCTTTGCGAGCTCAAATCCATCACGGTGGCAATTGTGATAGAGATATTCACTGCGAACACCTCAGATTAAACACTTGTTTGCATATTTTGATGAGACAGGTCTTAAAGCACTGCAAGGAAAGGCTCCATTTCTCAGTGCAGTATCATCTTTAAAAGGTGCCAGTAGTTACAGAAGGGCATGCAGAGTTATCCTGGCTCCTCTTTCTGATATTGCTATTAGCTATTATTAATTTGCAAAATGAACCATTTTGACTGTGTCTGTCTCCCAAAAAGGTAACTACTGCAATATACATCCCTACAGAAACTTTCCTCAGCTGTTGCCTAATCCTGTAGAAACCGAGTTCTCCAACCTCAGAGCTTCTGTGCTCTTCCAAAAGCACTTCAACTGCCTGCTCTGTATCCATCGCATGTCCAAGACACATCAGTATCTATAAAATAGGTTTTCTTCTACTCATATTCCAGGATCCGGCTGGTCTTTGCAGAGCACACAAAACAGAGTGAGCTCTGCTCCAAATAGTTTTGAGGAAGAGTCAGAAGTTAATGTTGTCTCTCTTGCCCCATGCACATAGGGAGAATTCATTACCTTCTGTTTAAACTCTTCTTAGCACAATTTCTTTGTTATTTGCTGACCTAAAGGAGAGAGTGAACATGACTTTTACCCAGTGTTTAGAGAACTTACTTGGTACATAGGAGGATTGTGCTGTAGTTTCACTAAATAATTAACCCAAAATAGTGACACCAGAAGTCTAAGAGAACCACTCACACAAGGCAGGAGTTCAATCATTTTTCTCAGATCTAATTCAAGATGCAAAAGAGAAATTAATTTCTCTAGCTCTCACGTAGAACCAATTTATCTTCAAAGAAAGCTATCCAAATCCACCAGAGTGCCCAAAACTAAAAAAAACCACCAGTAGGGAAAAAAAGGGCCTAACCTTCCCAAATAACTAGTAATATAACATAACAATCCCTACTTTAATTTCTTTTACTAAATAACTAGTGTTCTACTGTTATAATTTGTTCTTATTTTTGTAGGAAGCTAAAACATCTGACTTGTGGGAAACCTTCACACCTAATTCTGGACTACATTCTGCTACACAGCCAGATGACTAAGCAGTGATCATCTCAATGCTTCACCATTTTTGTGACCTTTGCCAACTCCCCAGCTATAGAAATGACCTAGTAATATTCTCTAACCACATCGGCGTATAACGAAACTCATGTCTTCGTCTATCAATAAATAGGCTTTGAAGACTTCAATGAAAGACACTGTTTAAATGCAAGTCACTCTGCAGTGTATGAAATCAAACTTAGATTTTATTAGGAATGATCTTTGGAGAAAAAAGTTTATGAGAGAAATGCTTTAGTGCTTGTCTGAAATAAAATGACAGAAAAATTATTAAAGTTTGGCCTTTGGGAGGCCTTCCTTGGTAGAATCAAACTACAACAATGAGATTTAATATTAAATACATTCTAGGATAAATACTCATTTCGTCATTATGATTTCTGTAGTTACAAGAAATAAAACTATTATTGATTAGACAGACTGAAATAGTTTAATAGGTTCTTAAGAAAAAAAATCATCTAACTCTTCCTTTGTCATAATTCTTTGAATAAATGTTAGCCATCTGTGTCTGGAGGGAGAGAGATATTCATGCCTGTGATTAAAACACCCTTAAAATAAAGTAAAATAAGAACTGCAGGCCTGACACTACAGTTGCTGGAAGTAGAACAATTCTACTAAAAACCTAACTCCACATCAAGGAAACTTACTGCAACTCATCAATGCAAACTATTTCTGCTCCAGCCTGACAAACAAGTAGCCAGCTACCTGTTCTCTCTCACGGAGAGCCAGAAACTAAAAGCGTAGTTTTTCCAGACAAAACCACTTAGATTTAAGGCATGTAGTTTTCAAGGCACTGTGCTTAGTATTGGTTTATTACTCAGCTTTACAAATATGCATAACAGAGTTCAAAATTCAAATGTGATACTCATGCTGCTTTTGGGGCTACTTTGTCCCTTATATACAACTTATCCTTCAATGTCTGCAGCAGCTTCCCACAGAATTAAATGCCAACTGCTTTTGGTACCATTACCAGAAAAATACCAGACCACCCCTTCCTTAATTCCTACAAAATCTCAAGGGGAATCAAACAAAAAAAAAAAAGCACTCAGCATTTGATTTTTTGGATGTAAGAGAGAATACCACTCAACAATTCACCTAAATAGAACTGTTTCTCTTAGCAGAAGCATTTCTTCTTAAGCAAGTGAAAATACATTTGTGTGCCCTGCTCTGCCAATTTTATATTTAGTTACCTTGAACATAAAACATTACACAGTCCCTAGATTTATGTTCATCTATGAAGGCCCTGACATTTCTGGCATCTTAAGTTCAACTCATCACGCAAGTTTGATAGTCTTAAGCACGCAAAACCTCACACAACAGCGGAGTTGGATAAAGTAACCACGATTTGTGATGCTTCACTGTATGTATGTCAGAACTATTGAGGGTGGCCAAAAACAGCTTGCCGAGCAGTAAAATATAAATAATGTTTAAATTCTCTTTACTTGTAACAAGAGGGCAAAGACAAAGCTATGCAAAATTTATTTGAATTCTTACCGGTTTATAACAAAAGAACACTCATCTCGCACTCTAGGCAGCGTTGACAATTTTAAAACTACATGTATAAACAAACAGAGCTATTAAGTAGCTTAAGTTTGACTCATACAACCCAGCAGCAACACCATAAATACAAGAAAACCGATTACAGTGTCTCGCAGCCCTCACCACAGCTTCAACTCACTTTTCAGCTCTGTGGAATTTTCCCTTCCCCTACAGACTTGGAAGAAGATCCAGATTCTTACAGCTGGATACTAAAGGGAACCATGCATCTATACAGGGATAAAAAACTAGTCCATTCTTCATCTGTGCCTGTGGAGGCTCATCTGAGTCTCCCGTTATAGAGAAACAATCTCTAACAGATCTGTAGACATCTCTACAGATCTTCCGCCAGCTGCTATGACTAATTCCAAAGAAATAGGTGGGGTTTGGTTTTGGTTTTTAAATATGAATCTTGGGTGTTCATGTTGGCTTCTAGCAAGTTTCCGAGCACTCCCTACTGCTGCATAATACAAACTATTTAAATTAGAAAACGACATGGTTATTTGGTATATTTTGCAAACAACATTTTGCAGAGGTTTAAAAAGAAACGTCTACCTCTCTACAGTCTGAACAAAACAGGAAAAGTCAGGCAAGTTTAAGAATAGTTCCAGTTTGCCAAAGGCCTTCCCATATCCCTGACATCCTTACTGTCTAAACTTGGTTTGGAAGCGTGGTTTTCATCACAGAAGGCCTATGAGTTTGGCTTCTGCTCAGCTTCTCTTTTCCATATTAATTTTATGGTCAGGTGTTTCCTTTTCCAAGCCTATGTTGTATTTTCAACTCAGATTTATTTTCAGCACTTGATAATATTCCATCAGAAGTCCTAATTCATCCTCTCTTTCCGCTGCTGTTTGTCATCATCAGAGGACTGCCTTCAAAGCTTTAAAAATGGAAATGCAGAAACAAGTGTAGAGACAGGCCATATCTTGGTGCCACCATCTAAGAGAAAAATCCCTTCTCCAATGACACCAAAGTTCTCATAGTAGACATTCAAAGCACGACTTTCTGGTTTTATATTTTTCTGAGGAATGTTAAAATGCCACATGATGTAGGGAAAAACCCCCACAGAATATGTCTAAATATTAACCAGGTAATTTACAATGTACAAGTATTTTTGAGGGATTTTTTTTTTTTTTAATCAAATACTGCTTTAACATTTTTTAGGCCTTCTGGATATTTTTTAATTCTGCCTCTTTAAAAAAATTACAACCATGCCATTCACCTCAGTATGCCTTGGAGCAAATCCTGGTACAGATCGGCTTGTGTCAAACATTAAGCTCAGGAGAATCTGGGACATGGAACTAACTTTTTGCAGCTAAGGCCCATTTTGCAAACTGCATAAAAGCTTCCAAGCTGATGTTCATCATACTAACAGTAAGTCAAACTCCCTCCCTTCCAAAACTCTTAGGGAGAAAAATCATTTGCCTAGTGGTTTTGACCAAGTGAAAGGACTTTTTCCCCCATTTCATTTAAGAAAAAAAACAATTACAATGTACAACCTACTGCCGTGTTCCTTTAAGAATGTTTTGGTTAACTAATCCCTATCGGAAATAATGTTTTCTGTCTATATTCCCTAATGTTTTCATTTGAGAAATTTCCCATTATGTGCTTCAATTTTTTTTTTTAAAACAAATATGTAGTCTCAAGAATTATTCCCCGTTCAGAAGCTTTTCTCCCTGGTATACCAAAACAGGTATGGATTTTTCAAAGAAATGAGATAGTGAAATAAATGAGATATTTAAATGCTAGTTTCCCAAGTCGCAGACATGACCTGTGTGTAGGTATTTCCAGTATGTGCTGCTACCTGTTCCAAAAGCTGCACAGTGCTTGCACACCACGCACAATTTTAAATGTCAGAAGAGTGCAGTATTTCTTAGAAGTGATTAGCTAACTGGATGGAAAAAAACGCATTTGTCCATGCTTTTTCATCAGGCTTTCTTATAACATATGCAGGGGTCCTTACTACTTCATGAAAGAATCCTGTGCTATGCTCAGGGCTATCTACCTTGTCACACTAAGCAGAAGATATGGTTATCCAAAGCTGCAGAGCAGTAAGTGTGATTCCTCACATGTATATGTGCTTTTCTGAAACCAAGGTCCCACAATGTACTCGGAGGGCTCAGGCCATCATCTGACAAGTAGGTGGAGGCTTTGACTCTTCCAAGCAGTCGACGGATCAGGGACATCTCTGCTGCACCACTTATGCTCCCTCCTGCCCTGTGGACAGGGGGCTCACGGGGAAAAAAAAGATGCCTAGCCATGAGGAAGAAGGAAAAGGGCCTGCATGTCCAGGCTCCGCTGGGAATCACCTATCTTCTGCAGGAAGATGGGGCCCTTCCCCATCTCCGCAAGGAGGGAGGGCAGAGGAGACATCAGCAGGGGCTTCTGCTGCAGGAGGTGCTCAGGACTAGTGCTTGTAGCTCTGGGAAGGGTTTTTGGGATTTTTTGAGAGGAACAAATTTATCCAAAACCATCTTGGCTTTCTCGTTGCCTCAGCAAGTGCGAAGGGGGTGTTGCACAGAAGGCAACGTAAGATGGCTCCAGAAGAGGAGGGGGCACCCAGATGGTGAAGGTCTAAGCCTTTAGAGGCAGAAGACAGCCCAAATCCCAGAGCCCACTTTCCTTGTGAGCAACAGCAAGACCACAGATAAATGGTTTACAGAAAGGTGGGGAGCACGGACCATATATCCCAGCCAGTAAGCATAGAGGGCACCTTTGCCCATGTACCAAACGCTAAGTTTAGGATCCTGATTCCTGATTTTGATCTTGATCTGGAGTATTTGGTTACAGGTCTGTATGAAGCATCTCTGGCATTTTTTACCTTCAGACATAGCCAATTTTCTCTCCTCCCACTTTCAAAGAAAAACCAAAGTAATTTCCTCAGGCGAGGGGCAGCATATGTTCAGGTTGCTGATCACAGAGCTCCAGCAGTTGACACTTAATATGCAAAGTAATTCTCATGGTAACTACTCATGAGAAACTCCTTCCTGGCACAAAGCTCCTTAGCAAAGGATTAGCACCACGCTGACATGATGTTAAATGGGAGTGCTTGATAATAAAGTTAAATAGAATAACTGTCTCACGCACAGCAGCAAGAAGTTATGGATAAAATAATGGGCTCCACAAAATGTGTGTCTGCAAGAAAGACTGAATTTAAATATGCCTGCACAAGGTTCCTCTTTACAGCCAATGCGAATGGGATTAAGATATGAAAGGTAAAAGGTAGGAAAACATAACCATCTAGGCACTCTGTAGCTTTCTCCTTTTAATACATTATTTTTAGAAGACTTAAGTTATCGCTTTGACATTACTGAAAATTTTAGAGTAAATCCAATACAAACAAATGGCAGTCTACATCAGTCCTATTAACAATTTGATTCAGTACATTTAAAACAGGCTATTTCTGACAAGATTTCACTAGAAAATGAAAAACAATTGAGGAAAAAAAAAATACTTTTTTTTTCAGAAGCAGAAAATAGGCTTGTTTATCCATATCAACAATTTAGTCTTCCAAAAAACCATGTAAAACTGTAGAAAATTCACATCTTGTCACAATTTTAGCAAAAAAAAAAAGAGGTGAATCTTCTTTGCAGGTTTTTCTTATCTTGGTTTTTAAACAAAGAAATGAGAATTGCAAAGACGAGCAATGTTTTCATTAGATATCACCAGGTTTAAGTTGGAATGAACACCAGCACCTCTTAAAAAAAAAAATTAGCAGGGAGAAATAGAAATCCAGCAAGATATATTTATGAACACTTCCAAGTAGGCCCACTCTGCTAGATACTTTCAAGAAAAATGGCAAGGACTTTTTTCCCCACACTTTCCAGCCCTGCTCCTCCTTTTCACACTAGAAACAGTCACAAGTTTTCAAAATAATTTAAGATCTTATGTGTCGGGATTCCTTCACATAATTTATTACCATGTGGTTAAAAAACTGGGAGATGCTCTTTCTGGTGTCAACTTTCTGCCTAAATGCAGAGCAACTTCATTTTACAACAGATAAAATGAGAACAATCATCCTTCCCCATTTAAGAAAGAGTTGAAGGATAACGAAAGAGCCGGTCACATATATCTGGATGCAAACCAAGGTACGCTGATGTAAGACCCTGTCATCTCTCCCTGCACCCAAATGCTTGGCACGTCCTCCTCGTAAGTGCCTAGAGGGCTGCAGTATTTGTTCCCTGGCACGTTGTATCTAAAGTTTAAGTGGATTGACTTAGAAGTAGGTCTTGGCTGCAATAGCTTATTTGAACTGAAACACGTTAGGGGTGAGTCATATGAGCCACTTCACTGGCAGCAGGCGATGGGCAGCTGGGGTTGTGACTTCTTCCACCAAACAACCCTGGAAGAGGCTGTTTGTCCACAGCTGAAGCCCTGAGACAAACAGATGTTGGGCTGGCCTGCAGAAAGTGTGTAGGGTCGCAAAAGCCACTGGCTTTCTCCTGTGCCGCGCTGTCAGACAGTCCCTGATGGGCCTCAGCCATACGCTGATGAACAACCCCACAAAGCCGCATGATGCATATCTTAAATAGCAGCAGAGGTGAATTAGTACTGCATGCTCAGCATGAGGTTAAAAGGTTCTGATAACTACAAGCATGAAATTATGTGCTGCAACAGTGATTTGCCCGAGGTCTGTAGTAAGCCTCCCTGCGCACGCTGGCAACTCACAGAAGTGTTGCAAGGACCCTAAATGCAAGGGAATGCAGTGACATTCTTAGCTTTAGCTATTAAGGGAGACAGGTCAGATTCAGAGAGTGCTCCAGTGTCTTGGTGGAGAGGTCCTCACCTTCCCCTACTCATCTAGAAGTGGAGAGGTCCCCACCTTCCCCTACTGACCTCTGGGTTTCTGGTGAGCCCAGCTGGGACAGTTGCTGAGGCCAGGCACTGGCCTGTATATAAGGATGCCCTTATACGCACAACAGGTCTGCTGGCACACAAATAAATTAAGCCCACCCAGGCGCTGCTATTTTCCCCCCTTTCCTGGCTTTCGGAACATGCAGTAGCAGAGGTGATTTGGAGACTGACAGTGCTGTAAGCAATGCAAAACAGGGGTACAAGATGAAGTGCAAGGTGCAACAGAGCTGGGTAACCAGTAACAGCCAACGGAGTCACACAGACGTGGCCCCGCTGCACTGCAGTCAAGATAAGGAGGAGTCTAAAAGAGCAGAGTCCAACATTAATTTGTTTCGGTTGCTTATTCTTCAAGTCATTCTCTGAGCTTCAATGGATTTGGATGCTGCATAGGAGGCAGCCCAATTCACCTTTTTTCTCTGCAGATTTACAGTTTGCGTTTCGACAAAATGAAAATATATGAAGGTATATATTTTTGGCCAAATCCCTAATTCCTCACTCACTCAACATTCAGATGGCCTCATTTCATGGGAGATAGAAGGAGTGGAACAAGTGATGTTGATTTCAAACATGAGTATATCCAGCATGGCTTTTGTTCCTATAGCATATGGTAATAATTTGTTGTTCCGTTAAAGAGAAGATAGAGGACAATCATGCTATATTAGCATTTTATTATTTCAGATGCTATACAGCATTGTAGAATCATTTTCCTTCCTTGTTTTCCCACCTTCTGAAAAGTAGTAAGTTTTGTACCCCTGTAAGGTGCAATCAATTAGAAAACTGTCCCTGAGAGTTCATGAATTAAAGGCAAAAGACAAGCAATTCTCTCTCAGGATGCACAGGCTTTAAAGTAGCATTATCTCCATTGGCAGGTGAGACATTGCAGACTAAAGAATTTATAGAGGATCATGCTAGGCAATCTGAAGTCTGGTTTAGAAATGTATTTTAAATAAAAGAGTGATTGTGAATACTTTAGGATATTGGCCACCAAAAATAAAAAAAAAATGCAATTGGTTTGCAACTTCTTGTGTATTTTATTGTAAAAGCAACTCAAACACTGATGTTTCACACACCCATCTGTTATAAATGGTGCATAACCCTACCTAAGGTTATGGAAATTTGCTGATCTAGCCCACTACTGAAAGCCTGGGCCAAAGAGAAGCCCCAGTTCTCAGCTTTCAGAAAGATTTTCTAAAAACACATTCTGAATCTGCAGAATTTGGTTTTGGCTCATTACAAAACCAGAAGCCAACTGAAGGTAATAGGTCTGTTTCGAGGCCTTACTTCCATAGGTTTTGCATTCTTTCAATCCACTTAGACTTAACTTTGATACACATGATTTTTAACTTTTATTAAACATTAAGCATTTGCATGTAAGATTTTTCCATTTCATTTGCAACGCCAGAAAGGATATCTGCTCCAACTACAAGAACACTGAAAGTCACCGTGGATAAGAGGAAAGGCTACAGAGGAAAATGAAAAGGAAGGAAAGAACTTTGTAGCCATCAGGGAAGCCGGGACAACAGGAATAGTATTAAGCCTGTATTAGCAAAATCTCATTATTTGTATCTCTAAAAACAGATTGAAAATACTGAACCACAAGGATTCAATGACACTCAGGTTCTGGCTGATTGAATCACACCAGCCTCACAAGAGGTACAACTCCTTTGTAAAAAAACTGATGTTAAAACTGATCCTGTATTTTCCCATCTCCCACTCTTAAAAAACTATGAATATTTCCTGTCTTCAAAATAATAACGATGACAAAAAACCTTCCCAAGCTCAGCAACATGCAGAGTAACATAATTCCCATCTAAAATAACACTGGCTGAGCAGTGAACCTGGAAGATGCACCTCTGGCTGGGAAACAGCGGAGGTACTTGTTGTGCAATCACATTGCAATCACTATTTCTAGAAAAAATTCTGTGGGACGGAGATTTACAGCAGCACTCCCCTGATCAGGCTGTAAGAGATTAGCTTTCTCTGGAAGGAGGTGCTCTTTTGCCAATGACCAAGACCACAATAACATGACGTTACTGGCGGCACGGCGTTTTCTGCGTCGGTGTGCCAGCCTTCCTTGTTTACAGACGTGTGAAAGCTTTATGTTAGCACAGCCTGTCTCCTGGGCTCTGCCTAGGGCCCTGCCATGCTTCTGCCTGCGGGCACAGGCTTTGCTAACGTTTTGTTTCTCTTCACTTTCCTCAAAGTGAGACCTTCAGCATTTTCCCCTGTTTATTTCTGCTTCTGCCTATGCTAGAAACAGTTCTAGTACTCCACTTGCTTTTACTGCAGGGAATAGCCCTATAACAACAAAGCACTATGGGTTTTCATTTTGGAAGCCATTCATTGAAGAACAGCCTTATTTTGCTCTAATGCCTTTTTAAAAGCTTTGCACTTTTAGAGAAGCTTCTGCCCTGACTTAAAATGCAAGCAAGCCCATTTCATTTGGAGGGTCTGTTGGAAACGTAAGAGAAACTTTTGAGTGCAGATGCTTAATCACTGTAAAGTAGTGTGAATATTCTAGTGGAGTGATACAACAGATGCAAATTGATCAGTAGTATTGAACAGAAAGCAAGGAGAATATTTGAATCAGCCTGTCATCTCCAAGTCAAATTTGACATTTCAGCTATAGACATCACCCAGAAAACACAGTCCCTTGTTATACAGCACTGGGTGCTGGGTTCAGCACTCACTTGGGAAGCAATGGAAGCGGAGCAGATGAAAGTGAAAGCAGGAAAAAAAGCAATTGTTTGGAGATGGTTGTTCGTTTCTTTTATGGGCTTCAAAAAAGGAAAGAATTAATATTTACTGTTGATTTTTTTCAGCTGTGCAAATCATCACTTAAAATACTTCATGAAATGCCTTATACAAAGAGTATTTTTCCCTTTTAATTTTGGCCGAGACCCCTTGGTAGCATCCTGTTTAAGCACAGAAAGGGTTTTGTTTTGAGAGTTCAGAGCTCAGTGACATTTTTGAGGTCTGTGTTCCTTCTCAAGTTATGCTCCAAAGAATGCCTAGGTTTTGGTGGTGAGATTATGAAGTTTGAAAACATGAACAATCAGCTGAGGAGGAAAAGAAAAGAGAGAGAGGATTAGCTGTAGCAGTGACCCTGCAAATTGAGACCCTGTTGCAATCCAGCATCAGGGGAATGAAAATTAGAGTGGAAAAGGGAGCTACAGGAGAGCTAAATAACAACTTGAGAAAAAATTTTGTTTATTGAAATAAAAACTGGGAGGGATAAGAGGTAGAAACTCCTCTGCAGAGAAATTAAAAATACACAGTCTTGCTCCAGGTTAGAAGGAACTAAAATGCAGGAGCTGTGAATTCCAGAGAAAATGGTATTTCTGTATTACTTTAGCTGCAAGCTGGGTCTCTTTTTTCAGGGCACCAAAATCTTTGCACTTTTAAAGCCTCACTCCCCTGCATCTCTGCTCTTAGGTGTTTTTCACTAGTGTCACAAATCTTCGAATTAACCAGAGAAATCGCGGAGGGGAGAATGGCACCAGTTTTGCAAAGTACCATCATAATTCCCTGATTCACTCCTTTTAGAGCACTAAAATGCCATCATCATCATCCACTGAGGCATTTCAGACCTAGTAACTAGTGAACCCATGCCCAGGTTTAATCAGAGGCCCATTGAGAGAGGACTGGATGAGTCACCAGGTAGGGCACCACTACCTCCTCACAGTGGAGTAAGACAGCAGTTACCCCAAGATAAAGGCTAATCAGGTCCCAGTTTCCTTCTCCTTCCCCATCTATCAGATCTTGAAAGTCAGTGTCATTTCCTCCAATACATATTTGGCAAAAGAAAGAATCACTGCAGTAATCTCTCCTGATCTCTTGGTTAAGAAAGAGCATGGACTTTTTGCCCTGTTTCCCACATCAGGGCTTTAACAGCTTTTAGGAAAGGATTTAGAAACGCACACTTCAGCACGTCTTCCATAAATGAAAAGATCAAAGCCCTGAAGATGCTGACTTCTAAAAGAAGAATAACACAGCTTATTGGGGTTTTATTTACATCGTCAGAAAAACTACACAAAATTCACACACTCCTTTGATACTGGTGAGGCTTCAGGGACATACGGCAGCCAAGCCTATAACATGTTTTCTACGAGTAGCCAGGAACTTTTATATCTATTCCAAAACTCACTTCTCCAAATTACAGAAAACCCTGCCAAGCTTGGAATCACTTTCGCTCCAAATGCTAAGCTTATTAACTGTGGTACTAAACAGCATACAAAATGTGTGCAATGAGATTTACCACACAACTCTTCAAATCACGAGAGTTTCTAGAAAGAGAAAAAACCCTCTCTTCAAAATTATTTCCTTTTACAGTTCAGCTCAAAAAAGTTAGCATTGTCCTCAATCTTTGAATACCAAAAAGTCAATACAAAATATTTTCTAAACACAAAAGTATGTGATTTATGACTGGATATAAAGGTATATGCCTTTCGTAAGGCTCTCCCAGAAAACAAAGACAACCTTACTGAAATAAAGATAGTAACAACAGGACTGTCTAGACAAGATGCTATCTGTTCCCTCTGCTGCAGTCATCATTCCAAATGTAATCACTACAGTTATCTCGTGACAAATAATCCTTGATAAAGAATTATGACTGTAAGGAAAAAATGTCATCTTACTTCTCCATCTACATATCTGTAGAGAAACACAATGTTAAAAAAGAGGGAATGTGGTAAATTTTATAGGATTTTTAATAAAGAGGAAATAAAGTATGAAATAATAATAAAAAAAATACTCATTTTTCCTACTTTTGGATCTTCTTCCAAGGCAAGGAAGAGGCTCTAACCCCTAACCCCAAAGCTAATCATGGTGAAACTTCAGTGACCTGAAATTTAGAAACTATACCCAAATATTGAGCCTGTTTCTGTTCAAGGAATAACACAAACCAACAGTGATAAAGAGACTAGTATCTTTTTGTTTTGTTTGTTTTGCTTACTTATTAGGGATTCTGGACACATGCTCTACTAAGGTTTGGTACTTATTTACTGTTGGAAATGCAATTTACTTTCATGGGCACAAGCTTCAAAACAGCCATATCCACATAGAAAGATTAAAATAAAATCACTGTGTTAAAAAGAAACAAACAAAAAAAACCAAACAAAAATCCCCAACAAACCAACCAACCAACACCAACAAAAACCACAAAAATTCTTGGTTGCCCACAACCAAGAATACATGTTTTGGGATGTACCATCACTAGAGTCTCCGACATGACCAGCAGGAAAACCTAATCCTTCCAACTCCTTAGTAATGTGCAGTCTTTCCCCAGAAGAGTAAATGCTAGCAGATGAAGACTGACAGACTTGCACTACCCCTTACACAAATGGCACAACTTACAGTCCTCAGCAGCAGGCTCTCCACAACCCTCCAGGCACTCTGGTGTTTTCCCTCTTTTTTCCCCATTATTTTTCTAGCTCAAGTTTGTAAATTTTCTACTGTTAGATTTCCTTCAGGCTTACATTAGTAAGCACCAGGCATGAGAAAAGTCATCCCACACCGCTCTGTGTGGCCTTTCAGATTCAAAGGAAGCACTGCCCTTCCCCTTCGGTATCGGCTGGGGCAAAGGCGGCGTTTCATCCCTTGACCTGTTTGCAACATGCCTTGATAACTGGGAAGGAAATGAAAGTGTCAGGAAGTTTTACAGGAGTTGGAAAATAGAAAGGAAAAGAAGTCATAGAAAACAGAGAGAGAGAAGCCAAGGCGCAGCCACAGTGAAATCAAAAAAAGAAAAAAATCCAACTCACTGCTGCATCCTTTAAAAGGAGTAATTTTTTCCAAGTACAGGCAAACTGAAGTAAATCAAGTACAAAGCTTGTGATTTTGGATATGAAATTCACTTCAGCAACTAGATCACCGAGCCAAAAAACAGCATTGCCAGTAGCAGGATCAGATATGTACTTTGGATATAAAATTATGAAAATATTACTGGACAGCCAACAGAAACACTTGTCTGCTGTGCTGAATTTCATTAAATTAATTTAATTTTCTTGCAATTGAAAAAATAGAAGTTGGAAGTTCAGGGTATCTAGAGCTAGTCTTAAAAAAAAAAAGCGTTCGTGCATGGTTGGTTTTTTATTTGAAAACACTCTAATGCATATGTGAAGACCCAAGCCTGCAGACCCCTCACAGAGTTAAATGTAGCAAGGATACAAGCAATGCCTCTTTATACTTCTTACACATTCTTCATCTTAGCACCTAAGAGCATTCTGTTTTAGAAACTACCAAATTATCATCAATCCACACTATCCTAAACTCCCCCTATAGCAAGTAATCACTGGATAACCCACTGAAGTCAATGGAAATTAATTTTCTAATTGTTCAAATTTCAGCTTATGGCTTTGACTTCAGTAGACAGACCTGTCTTTGTATCTTAAAGAAAATTGGCTCCAAAACGCATGCTTTTTAAGCTGGGTCTTTACATGCAGTTAGCAGTTTGCGGTTCTTGTAATTTTTTCCTGTTGGAAATACGTTTCCAATAGCAAGTTGGAAAATATCCATTTTAAGAAGTTTTGTTATGGTCAGAAGATTGACATTGTAGAAATACCATCTTCTTGATTCCATATCTGGTTTGGGGGGAGCTTCGATTCTGAGTTGCACAGGGTGAAACAAGCATTTATTTCTGTTTGCGTTGCTGGGCCTTGGCTGGAACAGAAGGTAGCTGACACTAGGAATCATTATTAAGGCTGTTAGCAAAAGTCAGGCTGAATAATCCTTATTACAGAGTGATACAAGAAGCAGAAGGAATATCTTTGGCCTTTCAAACACTGGAATGAGATTTTAGGCTGCTAGATAGTGCGCTACATATCCCTGTTTGCAAATTAAGAGACTGTTTCATACAAATAAGAGTGAAGGAGAACAAATAGAGCATCCCACTGCCATTTTCACATAACTATAATTCCACTTGGCAGTTTAAGACTGGCAGAAGTTTTAACTGTTCAGGGAGATTTCTCACATTGACATACAGCATATAGTGGCTTGAGACACTAATGAGATTGGTCTTCCGGAGAAGAAATCTGCATTGCTTATTGTTCAGCACAGACTTACAAAGGTAAATGGAAAGGCTCCTTATTTTACTAAAGGCAGAAAGAAATTAAAACTGTAGCTGCAGGTAACAACATTTTGATACAGCTTCAAATACAAATCTGCTTTTTTTCTAGACATAAAATTTTTGTAATTGGTTGATCTTGCATAGTAATTATTTTGCCATTTGTTTCACACAAGCAGGGTCAGATTCTAGCTGTTCTTTCTTCATGAAGAATGTGACTCAATGATTAGGGCAGGGGACTCCAAGTCAGAAACTCTGGCTGTGAATTTTGCCAGACTCCCAAGGCTACCTATCTTGATTTCATTGATGACTACAAAGAGATTTAGGCAAGATCTGTTGCCTTTCTGGAATGACACAAAGTGGTAGGTATGGCAGCAGCTTGTGAATGCTTACAAATATTTAGATAGAAATTTACTGTGTGCATAAAACTGTCCTGCATATTTCTATAGTCTGGTTTTCATTATTTCAGTGTGATATTAAGAAATCCTGTTCTGTAGGTTTAGCGACAGTTTTGTTTCAACTGGTAAAAGAAATACAAAAAACACCTGAATAACAACAACAAAAAGAACCATGTTAGATGTCCCCATCAGCACAGGTTCAAAGTAATTCAAGTCCAGGATAAGCCAGAATCAAGCTAGCTAGAAAGGGGGGAAATTTTGATTCAAACCTAGACTTGAATCATAAACTGTAACTTGACCTGAATTAGGATTTCAATGCATAAATCTTACTACTTCAAACTCTGTTCAAAACCAAGTGTGTTTCCAAGATAGCCCTGAAGTGAAGCATTAATCACCAGCCATGTCTCGACTACAAAACAGCTTTGTTAACATTATGCAAACAACATTGTGACACCCAGGTACTTGGATGCTTGGTACCATGCCTGGAATTGCAGACAACCATGCATTCAATTGGCATTTGAAGTTGGTGAATCCTTGTGTCACCAACTGAAAATGCCGTAGCCTAGCCATCACAGCCTCGGGCAGGCAGGAATACACTGCAGGTGGGCACCTTCGCTGATGTCTGTGCCCCTTCCCAGCTTCCAGAGTTGGTCACTGAGGTACTTGACTACATACATATCCCGATTGCTCAATTGTATTACTCCCAGACTCTTGTATAATTCAAATATTTCTATGGAATAATTTGAAAAAAAGAACAGTTCAACAGAAGTCAGATAAAAGTTATAAAAGCAGGGGGTCTAGCTAGCTAAGGTCAAAACATTTTAAAGAAATTAACATTAAATTAACTTTTTGACAGAGCTTACGATCCACATTTAATAATTTTTTTTGTCATTATTGTTACAATTTAATGAGCTTATCCAAAGATCACTGAAGTCAGTGGGAGTCTTTCTATTTACATCAACAGGCTTTGGATTTGGCCAGCAGTTTGAGAAGTACTCTGGGATCCTTTTGGATGAAAGCATCTGCACAAATGCAAATGCTTAAGTATCTCTAGGGAAACACTATGGATTTCGAATTGCAAAGAGTCTTCAGACAAGGGATGAAGAAATCTGATTATATATCTGTGGAGGTGTAGCCACTTTTGTATTTTTCGAAAAATGTTGTCAGGAAATATAATCATTATTTTGTTGAAGCACTATCTCAAACAGGAAATTGCATCCACAGATTCAGAAAGAAAGAGAGGAGTTAAGTGACAGGTACCAGCACTGATGGGCTTTGCTAAGTTCACATTCCCAAGCGGAGATACACTTACACAAATATAATATCCAGTAGCTTCAAGTATGGTTGTGCCCCATTGACAAAGGGCAAAACTGATTCATAAGTCTAAGAACTGTCTCACGTCACCTTTTAAAAACTATTTGGCTGAACTCTAAGACCCACAGAATTCAGTAGAGCAACACCATCAACACTTTTCGTTGCTACTCACAGTGACAAAGTGAACTTCCAAATAAAATAGGGAGATAACTAGATAAAAAAGTCATAGTTTATATAAAATGTTTTTAATTGGGTTTCCTTTGACATTCATCCTTTCCCACAATTAAGCAGATCAGACGACTGGAGGTTGACATGTAAGGTACCACAGAGATAATTACTTTCAATCTTCTTTACCTGTCAACAGAATCTGTCTCCTTGATGTTAAATCAAACATATCCACATGTGTTTTCCCCACAGTAAACTTCAGAAAATACTGTGAAGTTCAGGTCCATAGAGCTGAGTTACATAACATGATCCTAGGTTACATTTACATTAGTGCATTAGGAGTGGATTAGAAGATCAAAGCAGCCAGTGTCAAGAACTGTGCATACATGTGCACTATATGCATCTCAGAAGCTTTGCTTCAGAGTAGCTCCAGT
Source organism: Calonectris borealis (assembly GCF_964195595.1). NCBI lineage: Eukaryota > Metazoa > Chordata > Aves > Procellariiformes > Procellariidae > Calonectris > Calonectris borealis. The sequence goes on along the minus strand of NC_134312.1, from coordinate 70,633,423 downwards.
GTGGTCTCTGAACCGTACTGTACATGTAGTTCAAAGGATAATTACGCTCTAAACCTTTGTTTTCTTGGATACAAGCCCCTTCACGGATCAGTCTAGGAAGCGCCATTCAGACTTTTTGTCTGTCTCACACAGAGACCACAACACACCACTCAGCCACTGTCACCTATCTAAGGCCTTACAAACATAAGCAGATCTCATTTCTGTTCCTGATTTTGCTCCTGTTCTATTTCTTGCCCTTTCTGTAAAAAAAAAAAAAAAAAAAAAAAATACTACTACTACTAACAATAATAATAATAAAAAAGAGTGCCTGAAAGCAGAATCCTCAGTATATGCATTGGAGAACCCCACTATATCAATATGAGTAAAAACATATCTGAAAAGTTAGTAGGACTTCTAGTCTAATAAGAGGCTTTATTAGACTAAAAAATTAGCCTTTTAGGGCATACAAAATAGATTCCATGGATTCCCTGTACATTTGGAAATACTTAATAAACTGCCAAGAAGAAAATAAGGAAATAAGAAGGCATCAGCACTGGGCAAAAATCTGATCACAGATCTGAGGAATCCCACAGAAACTCACTTTATATTTGATGACAAAAAGAATTATTTATTCTACAAAAATTCCTCTGTATTTGATGACAAAAAGAGTTATTTAAATCAGGTAGAGACTAAACACTCCCAGTTAAGTAGGGACTAACCTCTTCCTGGTTAGCCTAAAAGACCTAGAATTAAGACGCTTTTGGGCCAATGAAGAAAAAGAAAGATCCACTTCAATGTCTTTGGTTTAAGCTTTATTTTCTCTCAGAAAGAAGAGGTAATTTATTTTGGCCTGCTTATTCTGGAGAAGAAGAACTTAACATTTCTTCACACATCCTCCTAGGGACTCCTACTATCACTCTACTCAGCTGGAGCAGCAAGTCATTACCTAGCCCTAACTTCTTAGAAGTTCCATCACCCTTAAGTTGTTTCAAAGGAATGCTGAATGTACAATGAAATAAGGGTCTTTACTCACATTCGGTGGAGATGTTACCGAGATTAAGGGGTTTTAGAGACTTGCTTCCCACTTACCTCAGCAATTTTATCCATGTTTTACCAGCTGTTAATCTTTGTAGTGAAGAATAGTGTGGAAGGAATTGATTTTTCCAGCTGATGACTAGGTGGTAATTTCTCAAAACACCCACATGCTTGACAGAGGAGAAGATGAAGGGGAGGGAGATCCAGGTAGCACTTCCTTGCTAATAAAAATCTGGAATACATTCGTGTTAGGGAGTGGGGGAGAAAGAAGTATTAAATGGCAAGAGGATGGGGACATCTTCAGTAATTCTATCTCCTTCAGAGATTATATGGAAAGACTGAATGCCTAGAACCAGGGGAAATTGGCTCCCTCTTTCTAGCTAACTGCCTGAGCATTATACCCCTGAGTGCACTTCAGTACCTCCCCTTCCAGATGCAGTCTTGGGAAGCTGCACCGCTCAGACTGATATTTGTATCATCACAGTTCCCCAGATGTTTCTCCCCATGTCACTCACTTTACCGTCTTCCGCTGCACTTTCAACACACTCTCACTTCCCCACCTGCCCCCATGCTGAAGTTCAAACCACACACAGCAGCAGCCCCTTTTAATTGCTGTCTTGGGTGGCAAGAAACTTCTCCACTTTTTTTCTTCCCACCATGGCTGAGGAGTGGTTTGGACCCCTGCCGGGAGCTGCCAGTGAGCCTGCTTCCTCAGCCATTTCCTCACAGGATGCTCCCAAGGGTGTGCAAGGGTGGACCTGCCAAGCCAGCCACCCTCCTGGCATGCAACAGGGGCAGAGGCAAGGTCACCTCAAGCAACACTAGCCCCCGCTGCCCCACCAGCAGCATGTTCAGCTGAGACACGGGTGCACACACCATGCTAATAGGACACTCCATAACGCCCAGCAGTGCCACGGAGGTGGCAATCTGTCCCACACTTATCCCTGCTCCACCACACTGACCCACTGTCACTCTTCTGTGGATTTATTTCACCCACAAAAGTCGTCATCCTGATGTATTTACCTTCATTCTTTGCAAAGCCCTCCTTGCTGAGGGTGACCCGCCACCCACACAGGGGCTCAGCACCGCTCACTGTGGTCCACGCGGGGAGGAGGCTGATGGGAAGCTCTGACAGCAGAGCGGGTGGGCAGCGGAGGCTGCCAGCGGCCCCGCTCCCGGCTGGCCAAGGAAGGAGCCAACTCCCACAGCCTGCAAGCGCAGGTGAGGGCCAGACTGCCCTATAAACACACAGCAGGGAAATCAGGACAAAGCACCACTCTGAGGAATTCACTGAAGTTCAGCCCTCTCAGAGGAAGTGAGCTTGAGCATAGAAAACACGGATCTTAATAAACCGTAGTAATTCATTTGAAGAGACTCAAGGGAATTTACAGACAATGTATGGCAACAAATCTTGCTTTAATGCTAAGAGCATGGCTTAACATTCCTTCTTAGCATTTTGTCCCCTAGAGCGTAACCATGTATTAGTATAGATACTGATGCAAGCTAATCCAAAGGAGTTTGGCAAAATAAATGAATAAGTAAATGGATAAGAGTAGTGTTTGTTGACTGCTTCCTTCTAACATCCTTTTGCAGATTCTTTTTCTTGTCACTACATATAAACTGTGTTACTTATGAAGAGGTTTTTATATAGATGAACTCACTTAAATTCAATAGGAGAGCACAAGAGAACACTGCACTGAAGAACTGGATATTACCAGATAGCTTTTAATAATTCAGGTCATCATCATTTCATAAAAGGTATTCTTACCTTCAATATTTTAAATTTAAATCTGCTTGCTTTGATTATTGAAAATTGGCCTCTGATCAAATAAATTTTAAAAGCAAAGAAATTTCTTCCTTTTTTCTCTATGTAAGCAACAAGATCTAGAAGTATAACCAAGGTCAGCTGCAGGCATAGACAAGGGAGGTAATGCAAAGGGCTGTGTCAGGTGATTGACGTGTTATAAACAAAGATGATAGAAATCCTAAGTCTGGATAGACACACAGGTGTTAACAGCAGGCAAACAGGGAAGCACCTTCCATGACTCATTTTCTGTCTGCATTACTGGCAAAGCTCTTATGTTTGCTAAGACGCAAAGCACCTTCACAGATCTGAGGGAGTGTATAACGGGAAAAAATCCATAGATAAAAGATTATTTGTTTTTAAAGTCTTAAAAGTATCAGAATGTCAACATTTAGCTTCCTCGTTATACTGGGAAATCTAGTGAGAAGACAGGGAATTGAAGACAGGCACCATGTACTTCATAGCTGGTGAGAGGAGTAAAAAAAAAATTTTTTTTGTTTCCTCCCTCTTATCCCAATTCGAGGCTTACATTGACAATTCTGCGCTTGAAAAATCTCTTTCATTCTCAACTCCTCAGCTTATAGTCCAAAACTAAATCAAGACCAAGCAAGGATTTCAAGAAGTTCAAACTATATCATTCTTTTTTTTTTTTTTTAAAGGATCAGAAACACTAATTATTTTTCTATTGAAATGCAGATAAAACTCTTGGAGGGAGGGAAGGAGGGAGGGAATGAGGGAAGAGGAAGAGACAAAGTGAACATAAGCGCATTCCCACTCCCACATGGAAAGCTGACTCTGCCCTTAGAAGTTGGGACACTACACATGAATGCCAGAAGATCATTGGGATTAGGCTTGATGACAAGACTTCCAGAAACAGCCCTTCAACAAAGCGTGCACCTGCCTACAGATTGCAAAGCAGTGGTAGGTCAAGATGTAAAAGCAGACCATAGCATTGATCTAGGCTGAGGTATTCAAGTGAGGAGTCAAGCTAACTGCAGTTTCCAATTACTCTGCACCACGTTATTGAGACTTAACCCAATATTTTTGCTTAAATTTGACTCCGTGTCACATTTTCTTAGTACTCACTGTACTTCATTCAACATCAACAAGTATCCGTCTCTCAACATTTGCTCTGTGTTTTGGTGACAAAGTGCCATTTATTTTGAACAGTCCCTCAAATCCAAGCATTTCATTGAGAAGTCTGCTTCAGCAAGTTTTCTGTGGAAGGTTTCCAAAGTCAAAAGCTCTTGTGTCACACAACTGTCGTACAAGCTCCTCTACTGGATGTTTCAATGCAGTTCTGTTTTGTAAAACTACATCACAGGTTTGGTTTGGTTCTAATGCAAAATAAACATGTTGAAGCCATTCAAATTCCTGCAAAACTTCCAGTCCCCAAGTACCTCAGTTCTGAGGCCACAACACCACCAATAAACAGTGGGTAACTGGAATGACTTCTACTAAAGTGTTAATACGAAGTGCAGCACCACCATTGTTGGCTGACGTCCAGAAGTTCAGATCATTATCTCTCTTACCAAAGCCTAAGTTTCATCTGAAGGTAACAACCTGCTTCAATTTTATATTCTGCTGCAAAGATAGATTCTGAGCAGATACTGCTGGAAAACAAGATTAAGCAGCAGAAGGTCGAACAGCAGAATAAAGAACAGCAACCTGCACCCTACAAACTAAACAGCAGCACAAGAATACTAAAGCAGCATTCTGTGCTTATTATCATAGCATCTGCAAAAAGCAAATCCCAGCCTGGTCTAAATCAGGCTGCCAGAGAGGTTTAACATGGGGATCTAGCAGAACCGAAATATAAATGATTACGGTGATGATTTGGATAAGACAAAGAACAAATACCAATTTTTATTCAGAATTTCTCTATTTATGGCACATATGATGCCTGATATATTGTGAGCATAACAGAGCAAAGTGACCCAGGGAATAGCTTGTCTAGCAGTGTAATTTTTTTCTCACATCCACCCCCCAGTCCCCAGAGCATAATAGCAACTTTTTCTCTGTAAGTTTAGAGCTTTCTTTGCAGCTGCAGAGACGAGGCGAATAAATATTTCACACCCTTTTCACAAGAGAGAACAATTTTCTTTTTTTTTTTTTTGAAAAATACAAAGACAAACATCTCTGTACACATTGTCAATGACATGTACTAAATACGGAAACTGTTCAAGTGGTTCTTGTTATGAAAGCCAAATGTAACAACCCCTTTAATTATAAATTTAAAATGCTGAAAACCTCTGTAGCTAGATGAGCTAAAATGCATTATAAACCATTGAGACAACAATGAGAGTCTCACAATATTTTGTAGAAAATGCCACTTAGAAACAGCTCTTTCCCTGTCTTATATCAGTAATCTACCAGGAATGTAAAAAATGCAAGAAAACGGCAATTTAAAAAAAAGAAAAAAACATGGAAGTACTGATAAAACTGCAAGCTATCAAGATGAGTGGATGGATTAGCAGGCAGAAATCCTAAAGACTGGAAAAATAAATAATTTTTTTTTCCTCACAAAACTCCTCGCGTAACATTTCACTTGTCCATCTGATAAACTGATTTGCGCAGTCCCTCATTCATCTGGAGTCTGCTGAAGTGCACTGTATGGCCTATATATAGAGTAATACTCACTAATTTGAAGTTTATCCTGCTGTCTCACAAAGAGCAGACACTGAAGGAGTGGTGCTGAGTAATTTCCCAGATAAATAGCTTTGCATGACTTACAGGTAACGGTAATCTGTCACAACTCAGACACATTTGAATAATGACTTTGAATAATATGAAGTAGCTGTAGCAGGGCAGGAATACAGAGTATTAGTCTAATCCTACTTAACCTTAAAACTAGCACTACACAATTTACCTGCTTTTGATCCCCTGTCTCCTCACTCCCATCAATGGCTCCAAACCTGCAGATATTTGTCATCCAAAGGGCTCCGTGGGTGTGCGTCTAACCATGGGCAGAAGTCTTTGCCTGTGTTCAACAGAAAAAAAATTATCTATGAAGTTTCATGGGAAAAATCGGAGGTTGCTTGAAGAGACTGTGGAGTTGTACCTGGAGCAAAGAGAGACTATTTCATAACTAAGTTGTTTTGTTTGGTCTCAAACTTATAACTGAAACACCATAGGGATAGCTACTTGTGCTAGCTAAGGAAAAAGGCTGAGTTTAAGTAACAAGATCAGAGGCAGGATGATATTTGTAGGTTAAAGTAATAACTTCTATCAAACAAACCATATGATTGGAAAAACTAGACAAGTTTTCAGATATGCAAGCCTGAAATAGAAGCAGCAGCTTTCAAAGCTAATGCAAGTTGAGAAATGCATTGCTCGGAGCTTAGCTAGAAGGATAACTGCAAGATCATTTTTTTAAGAGCAAAGGTAGTTAGCATCCCTGTGGAATAAAGTGAGATGGTGAGGGAGAAAGAAAACTGATACAGTAATTTCACCCTCAGGAGAATGGAGGCTGGTCGTAAAGACAAGTAATGTATCTCCTGTGGACCACGGATTTTAATGTGCCATAAACCACTCAATAGAGTCCATATTTCTGGAATCTAGTAACATCATGAATTTTAGCTTTTAGGCTCATCTTCGGCTGTTTTTGTAGTAAGAGACCTACAGGTCTGAGGATGAGGACCAGAGAGAGCAATTGCTTTGTACAGAACATTTACTCACTGTCAGTAGGTGGGTTTGCCCTTTACAGATTGCCAGTGAGAGTTTGTTCTGCTGCAGAATGGTTGCTTAACTTCACACCTACTGTTAGAGCACTTTGGGTACATTCCTGGAAGGGCAGATGCAGAATCCGGGGATGCCAATAGTGTTTCTGTAAGGAGTACTTGCTGTTGTAGAACAGCAGAGATGAACAGGCAAGTTCTATATGTTTTTTCTCAGGCATGTTTTAGGTGTGTTATGAGGTACAGAGGGCTTTGCCTGTGCCGAGGTTAATGCAGATAGGGATTTGTGTGAAGTCCAACACAGGTGGTTCTGGGAAGGTTTCTTTCAAGACATGGGCTTCTCTAGTACTGTTGTGAATGCTTAATGAGTTTCCATGCAAGTGCCAGAGAAGGATGGTATATGACAACCAGAGGTATAAGACAAGAACTTATTTTATACTGAAGTAGTTCCTTATAAAGTGCAAGCAGCTCTCTCAAAAGCATGGATCTTCCTCTAGGGGAGCTTTCTTACGGGTAAAAATCCCCTTCAGATTACATCTTGATGGCTTTCCTTAGAGCAGAGGCAGGGGTATCTGAGCCTCAACTATAACTTTGTACCTATCATTATGGTTGTCAAATTTAATAGCAGCGGCTGTGTTATCTGTCAGTCTTCTTTATAGGTGGTTATCTATACTTTTATGTGGTTGACTGTGTCAAGGAAAGTCACGTGGACATAGAATCAACTTTCTATCCTAAATCCAGCAGTAAGGAAGCTCCAGTGTCTGTTCCTACAATAACACTATCTTCATACGATGTTAGATGCAGTGTGGGCTTGGTGATACAGTTAAGAAATGTTCTTCCAAGCTAGCCCATGACAAAATTGATAGTGTGGTGCCAGTGGAGACAACTAGTTACTACAGTGTAGGAAGGAAGATTGATATTTTCTTTTTCTCTTTTTTTTCCTTTTTTAAAAGTTGCCACAAGTGGAGATGAAGTGGATAAAATCGACAATAGCTTTAACCCAGTAATCTGCACGTTGTCTCTCTTGTAAATATGCAGACAATTTCTGTCAGCATGGTCCAAGGCATTAGCATGAGCATTTATGGAACTAGGCATATACAAGAATAAAACTGTCAAGACAAGCGTGCATTAGGTCCAGCCTAAATACGGTGACTTTTCTTACTCGTGTCAAAATCCACAGTCATTCTTCAGCAGAGAGGTAAGATTGGAGGGATGCTCTTCTTTTTTAGACTGAAGAAAAGGTTCCAAGGCATCGTGGCACGTTAGTCCTGCAGTTGTCCCTCCAATTCTCCCAGCAGAAGGCGTCTTAAATCCAGATGCCAATGAGAGACACTACCATATGAAGGCAGAGAGAGGGGACTTAAATAGAACCTGCTAAACGGTAGAGCACTGCTTAGTTCAGTAACATGCAAGTCTAAGAAGTATTGCATTCACTCCTGCAGAGTTCCAGAGGAAAATAGCCTAAGTATTTTCAAGAAGATATGGTTTAGGGGCTTAATACTTTAGGTTTCTCATCTCATAGACTCACTGCCATAGACATCATGCTGAGCTCCAAGCCTTGGTGTCTAAGTGGAAATAGTTACCAGAAGACAGATTTGAATCCTTTGTTTAGTATAGGAACATCATTGTCAATAGCAGCATTCAATCTCAAAACATATTATTAACATCTGAGCTAGGAGTAGGTTTTTTTTCATTGTTAAAGTGCATGAAGTGTTATATCTAACGGCTTCATATGGAAGCCATGCCAGAGCTAGACTTGACTGTCTGTGCAACTACTCCAACAATCACTTCTCTGTATTTTAAATTCAAATTGCAAATCAAGAGGAACATTTGGCTAACGTTACTACTTACGTTATATGTGCCCCTTTAGGAGCTGTCTGTGACTGCAGCTTCACTTACAACAGCAATATCTCTGTCTAAGTGCACTATTTTGCATCAGAACCAGCCTGAATTGGAGTTTAATAGAGTTATCCTGAGAGGACAAAGCAAGGCTTGAGCCTGATCTGTTAGGAATTAGCTTCACTCTTCTTTTCCTTGCTCTGTGCAGCTGCGTAATTTGCACACAGATACCAGAAGGAGTGAGTTAGTCTATAATTCAAGTTACAAGCACCATGTGTCACATATGCCAACAGCTCAGTGTCTTCTCAGGACCTGATCACCTTCTCCTGACTTTGCATTAGGATAGTGCCAGAGAAGTCTTAAAAGAAGTAGGCAATGGAGAGGCCAAGGAGATCTTCTCCATGCATTCCTGATCAAGACGGTCTTGAGTCCTGGATACTAGACCAAGACACCACAAACAGTTGAAACAGTATCTGCCGAGAGATGGGAAGTCATTCTGCTTCTAACTCATTACTTTATGTCAAAGTTGGCCTCCTACAACTGCATGCCATCTCTCAGTTAGCAACAGGTACACAGAAATTGGATCAGCTGACAAGACCAAGATGACTCTTCAAGCAGAGGTTGAACATGGCTTAATGAAGATGTGGGCCCTATTAGCAAAGAATCTGTGTTTGCAAATGTGGGAACTATGCTTCAGAGGAAAGGAATTGCTCTGATGCAGATATTAAGAGTCTAAGCTAGAACTTGGAGGCAGCAGAGCTTATCTGACTGTCGTGGTTTAACCCTAGCCAGCAGCTAACCACCACACAGCCGCTCGCTCACTCCCCTGCCTCCAGTGGGATGGGGGAGAGAATCAGCAGAGTAAAAGTGAGAAAACTCGCGGGCTGAGATAACAACAGTTTATACTGAGCATGATGTCATATGGTATGGAATACCCCGTTGGCCAGTTGGGTCAGCTGTCCTGGCTATGCTCCTTCCCAGCTTCTTGTGCACCTGGCAGAGCATGGGAAGCTGAAAAGTTCTTGACTAACATAAGCACCACCTAGCAACAACTAAAACATCAGTGTGTCATCAACATTCTTCTCCTACTAAATCCAAAACACAGCACTATATCACCTACTAGGAAGAAAATTAACTCCATCCCAGCCGAAACCAGGACACTGACACTCCAGCAAACTACACAGCAGCAACGTCCACAATTATATTGTTGATACTTGTCAAAGCTATTAGTTTCAATTCTTGTAGAGCTCTTCCCCCCACGCTTCTAAGCACTACAGAAACATTACATTTTCATGGCTGCAATGAGAGACCTATGTTCCTCTTGCCTTTTGGGAGACCTCTGTGACATTTCTGCCATCTTTGACTCAACTCATCTTGAGCTTCTTCCATTTTCTAATTGCTACTTTGAAGCTATGAGGCAAGTTGTCAATATGCAAGAGCTAAATTAGTCTCTACCGCTTGATTTTATCATTAAGCTGCTTTCCACTTCTCCCCATATCTCAGGGCTCCCAAAATGATGCTCAATATAGTAAGTTGAGAGGTCTTACTATTTTGATCAAGGTCCTATTGCACTTCATAGAAGAGTAACAATCTTTTTCCTGAAAAATAAGTTGTAGGTGAGAGGGGAGCATTGTCTTACTGCTAGGTGCAAGCTCATTTTTAATTTTGACCACCAAACTCTGCACTGTGGAAGGAACTAGGAACTCAGAACCAAGGTAAAAAAGGTTCCCGTGAAAGGGAGCTTGATGCTCCAGCTGGCACATCTGATGAATAAAATACACTCTTGAATCTACTGCTCAGCCTCGCTCACCTGGACTAGAAAATACTCATAAGTGCACTAAAAAGTGAAAGGGAAGCAAGGTGCATGAACTAACCCTTCTGCTTTTGTGTTTGTGTACAAGATGCTTCATCTCAGATTGCAGAAGCTTAGCTGAGGGAACAGAATAAAAGTTGTCATTCTTTAGATCAGAGAGAGGGAGGTCAAACATGAAGAAAACATGAAGAGAAAAGTTACTTGTACAGCATTATCTGTCTGTCATTATCCAAATATTTTACTGAAGACAGATTTACAGCATATATCTAGTATCATTTCACCTCAGCCTTATGACAGTAATTGCCTTTCATAGTCAAGCCAGTTTCCTTCTCACACACTCATTTGTACCGATGTGACTACCTGAAATCACACATAACCACCCCTTTGTACTACCTATCGTTACTCCAACAAATGAGATGATAATACTATACTTCCCTCCATCGAGACGTCCCTGTATCAAACTGAAAATGCTGCAGAACCAGCCTACCTTATGGATGCATATAGGTTGATGGAAGCCGAAGGAACAAACAGTTTGACCTTAAGGAGTGTCAACGTTATCTACGATGGTAGACAGGTAAGCCAAAAGCCTCCATATTACATACTTGCCTAAATCTTCATCTTTTTTAATCAGAAAACAACAATCTACCAACTTTTTGCATTTATCTAGTACCGCTCCCTTTCCACCTATGGCTACTTGTCCTGTTCTTGACTCTACAATCACACTCATGCTGTCAGTGATCAATTTGGTGATCTTCACACTAACTCGGACAGCCTTTTCCCTTGTATCTAACATCATCTTCCCTGGAATCTGTCATTTTATGGCATGGAAAAAGCAACCAGCAGTGAGGTCCCAGCACAGTGACTTAGAGCACCGGTTACATTCCCCAAACAAGGAGCTTCGTTGCACTTTTAAATAGTATCTCACCTCGCAACGCAGAGGGAATGGTTTTTCTCCCTCAGAAGGATAGCAGTTCTGTCCTCAGATGTCAGACCACAACCACTAAGAGCCAGGCCAGTATACAAGCTGAATCATAGTCACTACCAGAAAGCACAGTTTAAGAGACAACTTTTCCATTTACAGTATTTGACTTGCATCATTGCTGTCAACAAGAGATGAAGGAAATTACCTTATCAGGCCTTTGCTGAAGAATTGGCAGCTTCTCCTGTTTGCTTAATGAAAGCTAAACTGTACTCGATCTCCATAGTAACAATAGCAACTAAATATGCTCAGAAAGGAATGGACAATCTACTAACACAGGAATCAGGTTCAGTTTATATCTACATTGTAGACACATTTTAATGCTAACCAAGTCACAGCTGGACGATAGCAGCTATAAATATATCCTTGCATTGTACACTGCCTTCCTCTCAACTCTCCATCTTCTCAGAGCTTAAAATCTGTTCAGGAGAGCTTCCACGAAACATTAGAACATATCTCTGCATCTCAGCTGGACATTTTCACCTGGCTTCCAAGTAAGCTACCTAATTAAAGCCATAATCAAGCCCTAGCCATTCTCCTCCAGCTACACTGCTCACTATGAAAAGTATCAGCCATGTCTGCCTAAACAGTTGTCTTACCAGGGACAGGCTGCTGCCTCCCCGCCCTCCTCTCCCCGCTCTGAGAAGGTTCCCATCACATCTCCTACTAAGTGGTACCGAGAGGTTCTCCAGAAATCTTCTTAATACCTTATCTACAAGTACCAGCACACTCTTTTTGTGTGCTAGCAGCAGGTAAGCCTTCTGTCATCAAATAGCAGACAGAGACCATGTCTGAACTTACACTCCTCGCTGAGAGATTCCTAATGACATCCTAAAGTGCTTCTAGGGATATCACCTTTCAAGTCACATTGCTTCTTATCTGAAAGAAGTGGCATCTTAAGCCCTACCAGCTGGCCAGGGCAAGTCAGACAACACACAGTAGCCAGCAAGGTGTATGGAGATCCTTTAACAATTCTCTCAAAGACATTGACAGCAGTCCACAAAACCATTACACAAAGCAATGCTACTTGCAGCAATAATTGTTATGGATATTTCCTCATTCTGCAGATCAATAAGGTGCCAGAATAAGCATTGAAGCTGGTGAACGGAAACTGCATGCGCCTTTAGAAGAGCCTCTGCACAGTATGCTCACCCTGCAGATCAAACCTATTTGGAACTGGTAGTGAAGAGCCTTTCTCCACTGCATCACAGGAGGACTTTACGAACAAACTCTCCAGAGACGCATAGGTAGCAGCAGCCATATTGTAAACTTCGTTTACTAAAGGTAACATGTTCTATACTCCAGTCAGTTTAACAAAAACAAGGACAGCCAACAACTAGCAAAATAATAGTGCCGACTTGGGTGAAAATTATTGTTTTTATGGACAGTTATTTCTTGGGATATTTTACATACTCCATGCCTTGTAAGAATAGTGAGACTACAAACTCAACAGCTCCTTGCAGAATTATTGTAAGGCAGATTTGAGATATTAATTTAACTACCTAGAAAAAGCAAAATATAGCAGTGTTTTCCTGTGTAACGCAGGACATGAAGTCAACAAGACGAGTACTGGCCAGTCTGTACACATGTAAGAGATATGCAAGAAGCAGCACTTACCTGATGCATCTGTCCCCCATTCTCAGATGAAGCCCTGTGCATTTCTTTTCCAAAGAGTTCATCTTACAGTATAGGTGAAACAGAGGCAAGAAAAGAAGCTGAAATTACACACTGCAGCCTTGCCTGTAGGAGTGTGGGACCACCCAGTCAGGGACCAAGCCACACAACCTCTTTTCAGCATATGCACATCTAGAGAAGTTATTTTTAAGGAAGCAAAATCACCATCATAATTTTTAGCCTGCAGTACTGACCTCCAGGTGGTGGCTCTTCCACCCGCCTTTTATTTCCACTATTGTCATTAAAACATCTTTTCACAAGTTCAAGATAAATAAAAAAGCCAAGTCACATACAGAAGACAACATTTTTCAAAAAACACCCACACGCACCTACACTCAGCTAAAAGCCAAGCTCTTTCCCCAACCAAAGGGAAACAAACTTAGAAAAAAACAGCTTCCAAAAACCACCAAGCTTTGTCCTAGCTGCAGCTTTTCAGCATCACAGCTACATCAGATATTCACATACCTAAATATTACATAGACCACTGAACCGAAACTTTATGAAAACACAACTTAAAAATACAAACTACTCCTACAGCTTAAATGAAACTAAGTCCAAACTCTCCATGCATCAGTCTGATGATTTTGTTTTGTTTCTAGCTACTGGCTCAGAGTTTACATAGCCTTGCTGATGACTGACATTAGATTGAGAATTCAGTGAGGCAATAAAAATAAGGCATCTCCGGTCCTAAGAAATAAGAGGAAGTAATTGGGGTCTCTTTATAGACTTCATGGCTTAGAGATAAGCACTTCACTGTGACCGATTCTAATTAATACCTCTGATTCTTTGATTAGCAGCAGCATGTCATTCAGGTGACTTCATTTGAAAATCAACATTTTGGTAGTTAACACTTTGTAAGAAGGCCTTCTAAATCCAAGTGGTTATCCTTGATCCTTCATTAAGGTAAAAGGTGGTGGAGTTAAAAGAGGGATGGGGAAGACATGAAAAAAAACAAACAAAACAAACCAACAAAACCAAAAAACGTCAACAAACCACAAAAACTCTGGAACAAATTTTAGGTCTAACTTGAGTACTTTTCCAGGAAAAAACAAGGTAATCAGTGATAAGTCTGTCCTGTTTACTTACAAACTGGCCATATCACAACTTTATGCACCCTGGGGAAATCCTGCTGCCCTATTTTTCTGTGCTCCACTGACAAAATGGGTATGATAGAACTGCCCTGACTTATGAGCTTAGGGTAAAGATAAATCTACTTCTAAATGTGGTCAGGCTCTGAAGCTTTGGTCACAGACTTTAAGACAAAATGCTAAAGCTTTGTTTGGAGCCAAGAGAATTAGAAGCAGGGTGGTAAAAAAAAAAGCACCACAACACAAAACTTAAACTCTGGCATCTCAAATGGCTAACAACAGGCCTTCTGTATAGCCGACTGCACAGATAATCTCCTTGGGCTTGGTTCCCTCTCATAATGATTCAGAACCACCAGTGAGCAGAGGCAGATTATGACAGGCTCACAATAAACATATCTGAATTCTAGGCATGCGATGATGTCAACGTTAGAGCGAATTTAAAAACACATTTAGAAAAAAATGCAAGTGGGAAAAATAAACCTGCATGGAGCATAGCTGCAACAGTCCCATCTGCCTCTTTGCCCACGGCCTGCAATGAGGGGCAACCCTCAGCAGAAGCAAGGTGTCCTGCAACCCCAGGACACAGCATGTCCAGCCCACCACCAGCTGCCTGTGGGCTGGCCACCCTACAAAGTGAGAGAAAAACCATGTTCCTTTTCACAAAGGTTAAAAGAAACTTGGAAATGTTTAAGGTGGCCTGGCCACCATAGAGGAAAAAATGCAACACTGTGTTGGCATGGGCTACTCTGCCATTCCAAGGTGATTTTATTCAACATATTTATTACCCAGATTGTCCAGCAATCAAATAACTTTCAGTGAGGGAAATCTGTTATAAATTTTTCAGAAGTGCAAAATCTTCAGTGAAAGCTCAGAGTTTCATCAGGAGTTGAAGGGGAAATTTGTTTGTAATTTGAGTTGCACAATACTTCCCATAGATAGCAGCTTCTTTACCCCAGTTTTCTCACACGTAAATTCATTTGCAGTCAGAAATGGCTAACTACCGCTGACAGGCATATCAGTCATGGCCTTTGCTCCTTCCTTTACCCAAACAAACATAGATTTGATGTCTGAGCACTTCCTTTTGCTGGCAGTATATTTACGGGAAACCAAGCGACAGTCAGCTGATGGAGGGCAAATCATTCACTCCCTACGAGATGTCCACGTAAGCAAAGAAACTCACATTAGACTGTTGCACCCGGGAAAAGGAAAAGACGGCTCAGAGCGACATTATCCTAGGCCTTTAGAAGACAACGTGGCATTTCCAGTGCAATGGCCAAACACAGGTATCCACAAGCCCATTATGTGCTTGACAAGAGTCATGAAAAGACCAGGACTGAAAGATGCTACTCCTGACACTACAGACATGGCTTAGATTGTCTGCTAGTGCGAATTGTCAGGCCCTCACAGCTAAGTGAGCTATATATTAGCTGATGCCTGTTTCCCGCTGGGTGGGGAGTAAAGTACTCATCTTTCTTTCATTTGGGACTCATTTCAGAAGCAGCATCTCAGATTTTCTGCTTCTAACTTGAATGTTAATGTCCCACCGGACATACCGGTGCAAACCAAAGTGGTGGGGCTGAGCCTCATCCCCTCCTGGATGGGCCCGTTTGCTTCTCCTCTCCCCTCATACTCTGTGGAAACCACATTTGGGTCTGTCTTCTTAGAAGACAGGGAGCAGTCATTCATAATTAAAAGTACAAAGGGAAATACAGGGCAGATTTAGATGAGCCTTTTAATGAGGTTAGGTAGAAGAAAGAATATACATTTTACAGTGAATTACAAAATAAAGTGGCTTCTATGGAACCAGATCCTCATCTTACTTTCAATAGCAAAAATAGAGTAACTAGACATCTGACAATCTCCTTCTCTCTCTCTGAAAGTGAGAGAAATTTTTGGTGGTGTTTTTTTTTTTTTTTTTTTAGAAAAAAGCAAAGATGAGGAGGAGATGAGCAGACAGGAGAGAGGTCTCACCTCTGACACTGAGAGCATTCTTAATACTCTTTGTAAGTCACATCCTCCCATTGTCCCTATTGATTCAAATGATTATGTATGATGAAAGGGCACAGAAGAAAGCAGAGTTCGGGAAGGGACTGTACACCAGCAGATGGGTTTTTTTCCAATTCAACAATCCAGGTAGCTGGAGAACAATTATGAATAAATCAATCAATCAGCCCAGTTTTTAGTCTCCTGAAAAGCATGATGGCCCCGCACCTGCTGCGCACAGACACTTCCACGTGCATCTGGCTGCCCAAGATTAAAGTACAAATTAAATGAGCACAAAAGGGTCTCCGCCGTTTCATAATCCAGAGCCTGCCATCCTGCAAGGGCACACTAGCAGCTGGATGCGGTCCAGCGCAGACAGCGAGTGCTGTGCATGCAAACCCAAGCTAAGGAGCTTGGATACAGAGGGATCGCCAGGGAAGCTGATCTGCTGCAATGTCACTGTTGCATGCCCAGCAATTTACTCCCACCAAAACGGAGGTGAAAGGCCGGAGAGGAATATTTAAGTAAGTACCCAATTTGCATGCTGAATCTCACTCATGTCCCTGGCCTCTGAGACACTATTATTTTCCACGTTTTTCCCACATCTCTCTAACGGAAAAGAAACAGACCCATGAAAATTTTAACGGGCACCTCTACCTGTCTCCACTCTGATACTATTTGAGCCGGAGCACAGAAACCTGCCCCTCCGAGCCAAACCCAATGCTCAGTTACACCGCCAGCACCCCTATTTATGAAAAGGACCATAATTTGTGGCAGCCTTCCCGCTTGGGCTGGGTCAATGCTTGACTCACTCACCTGAATACACAAATCCTGCCCCCTCCGCTGATCCCCCAGCCGGTGCTTTTGGTCAGAGATGTTAATTCAGCAAGACATTCACAAGAAAGGTGTTGCCCATATGCCCACAGCCACCCACAGCCCGGGGCTGGGTTTTGGCGGCTCTCCTTGCCCCCAGGCTCTTCATGCGGCACGAGGTACCCAGTCCAGCTCCTGCAACAGTTCCTGCCCTCCCTGTTCCCACCTCCTGTAGCCCCAAAGCTCCACCATGGGTCCTCTGACACCACCGCCAGTGGGCATGGGCAGCAGGTGGGGGTCCTGTTGAGGGGGCTCAGGGCAGGGGACTGACCTGCTGGTGGCCTCCAGACCCTGACACGGGCAGCACAAGCGCTGCATCAGAAGCAAGGGCATTGTGCAAAAAGGGGAGCATGGGGAGGGAGGGGTGTCAAACACCCAGGGAGAAGGCTGGGAAATGGAATGTAAAGAGATTAACTGACTTTTAACTAAAATCACGTAGGTACCTGCAACAGAACTGGAGGCAACACCTGAATCCCACAGCCCTGCATCTTTCGGCGGGAGCAACCAGCGCCCACACTGGCAGGTACAGGACCATCACCTGAAGAAGAACAATGGCAGCCTTTCTGCCCTGCAGGTCATCAACTTACTCTGTTGGCAATCGTCTTGACCTGCAGAGCCACTGTGTGTTAATGATTAGTGTACTGTACAGCAACGGAGACATTTTGGCACAAACAGAGCACCTTTTACGTAGGTCTGTCAAAACTTGACATCAAAAATAACAAAAAGCAATCGTCATGTTGTTACATGGAGCCTTACTTATACGTTGAAGAGACATATAATACATATAGTGAGATTTTGGGGGGGGGATACTTTAATGTTTCTCCATCATTTTTTTACTATCACTTTAGAAAAGTTATAATTTACCTTCAAAACAAATAAATATGTTCTTCTGTTCCTTATTTGAATTGAAGGTTAACAATATACCTTGGCATTTGAGTGGATCTTGGCAAATGAATCAACACATCTATGAAAAAAAAACAGCCTCAGAAGTCTGAAGTCCTGTTTCCTATCTCATGTCTGATTCACTAGCAAATTATTTCAGAGAATAGGAGCTTAATTTCTGCTCACACAAAGTCATACCTATTCCTGAAGAAATGCCTTTATTCCTGTTGCCCGCTTGAAAAGTCAGAATGTACTGCACTGCATAAAAATGATCTATACTTGCAGCTAAGAAAACATTTTTTGAAATAGATCTAAATTAGGTTTAACCATCCCTCACACATCCCAGCCTGAAGGAGCACCCTAGCAACAACTTTTAGCATTTTGCAAACATTTGCTACTAATTGTGGGTTCTTAGAACAATAATATACAGCTCCATGCTTTACAGAAAGAGGCCAAAAGCAGTCTCAAAAGTAAGCCTTAGCCTTTAATTTAAACCAGTGCCATACAAATTCTCAAATATACATTGCAAAAGCTTCCCAAAACACTGCTCTGATTAATGGCTCTGAAAACTTGTAAAAGCTCAGCTGTCAAGCATTAAAATGTAGTCTGAGAAAAAGCTCATGTAGAGCAGCTAAATAAAAATCCTTTGAAACATCTTTTCCCTGTACCTTAAGCAACAGCAGCACACAACAAAACTCCCAAGAGTCATAGGGCTCACTCCGTACCCCTTCAAGGGCTCCTGTACCTTCTTCCAGCAAGTGATTCAAGCCCCATGACAGGCCACTCTGCCCCTGCAAGTCTTCCCTCACCTCCAATAAATCAGCCAGCCTTCCATAACACATCCACTTGCATTCCCGTACACACAGCTGTCCTCTCTAGCCTAAAGGCTCCCTTATTACTGCTTGAGCTACTTTTAGCCTTCAGGTGCTCTTGCATTTCCCTTGACCCTAAGCAGGAGACAGAATGAAGCAGGCACAGAACACTATTCTTTCCAGATTCCTGTTGTTTTCATTCTCAGATCTTCTCACCTTAACAATCAGCCAAGCCGTACTCCAGCCCATCTGCTCTAGGTGACACTGCTTAAGCAGGGAGGTTGGACAAGATGACTTCCAGAGGTCCCTTCCAACCTCAACTCTTCTGTGATTCACGTTAGCTCTGCTTACAATGGAAATTTAGCATGGATAGCCCTTTCCTGGGAAGCAGGGCTGGGTACCTTCAGCAATAGCCCCTGTGAAGATGTATTGACTGGAACCCTTCCAGCAAGAGACTCTGGAAGATGCAACATCTGTCCAAGATGAACTTGGGTCTTAAGGCAGAATATCAGCTCAGATAGGGATGTCCCTAGCTGAGAAAATGAGAGGGTGGGGTTTGACTCTTAAATATTTCAATGATTTAAATGATGGCAGAATTTCTTTTACTCACAAAAAGTGAGAATATGAGAAACATCAAGGAAGTAAAAAAGCTGTATTGTTTGCTGAGGTTTGAATCTCCTTCCATGAGCTTAACAGTGGATTTCAGCATCACAGGCTTTCTAGTTCTCTGTGTGTTTAAAAGCAAAAAAAGAAAAAGAAAATAGTGGGATTTTTTAGCATGTAATGCTTTGGGAAAGGAACATTCTCTTTAGGGAACCAAATACTATGTCCCCTGCCATGAGACTGAAGCCTGTTCATACTACTGCAAAACTATTACTATAATAGACAAAACTACCCCTGAGTTTCCCCGGGCCTGACGACTGATTTACTGCTGAATATCCAGCATGTCTCATGCAGTTTCCATCAGTCAATGCTGATCTGTCAAACCACAGTGCTTCTAACATCCTACGGAAAAGAGGCATTAAGTCCTTTATCTCCCAGACCAAAGTACCATGTGGATACTTCCCCAGCTACTTTAAAAAGTTTCTGAAAATCCAGTATCTGTGTGAAGGGCAGACAGGTGGAGGAGAAGAAAGGAGGACCTAGAGGCTTCCTAGAGATACAGATTTTGATACTTGTATAACGAAAAGACCAGGGTTTGGTTCAATGTTTCAGCAAAGTACTGAACGTGCAACTGCTTGATGATTGTACTGCTGTGTCTTGTCATTTTTTCTGGAGGATTCAGTTAGCTATAGATGTGAAGCAAAAAAAAAACCCTGTTGTATCTGAGCTTCCCCCAGGCAAAAAAGCCCTTGGATCTGAGTCTTCTGGAGCTTTGGGAAAACCTGAACTCCAAGCACTGCAGTTCTGGCCAGCTCTCACCTAAATCCAGCATTAACCTTGGATCCGCTGAGGTCTGTGTTATCATGAGATCACATAGATATTGAGTTAAAAACTGATGGGTTTGAACAATTTGATAGTGATGGTAAACTAATGAATCTCTCCTCGTGCTCCAGGAAAATACGTTCTGAAGAAAGTAGGCTTCTACCCAAAGGCATCTCAAGATTCCATTAAATTATGGGCTTTGTTTTATGAAACAAAAAGCGTGGTTTTAAATGGCAAATATTTGTGCTTCTACACCAGATCACAAAACTGGCACATATGTTATACAACAAAAGTTTTTTGCTGAAATGTTTGGAAATGATTGGGATGCCTAACCTCCTGAAAAATGATGGTGATAAACTCATTCAGTCATGACCTTTGTGACAGACAGATAACTGGCCTTTTTAACACAAATCTTAATAAATGTCAGCAATACGTGTACTGTGTACAATTGTTATATGATTAGGCAAAGACTGAGATGACACAGCTGTTACAAGGTAGAACCATCCAACTAGAAATGTAAAAAGGGACAAAGTTTGCCATCAGATCTGAAATTAATGATAATCGAATCGTTTGCCGCTGGATTATTTGAAACATACCTGGCGGCATTAATTCTTGGAGATAGGCTAGTAATTCTTTTAAGTTTTGGCTTTTTTGGGCTAAAGCAAAAGCAGAACTTCTGTTATCCCGTCTGCTCTGTTGTTTATGCATATGGCAAATTCCAGTTTACAAAGAACTCTTTCCTCCTCTGACATTCTCCATCCCCTGTGTTTAAGAAAATAGTACTTCCAAACAGTCCCGGTCAATATTCAAGCTGTGAGGCTTCCTGTTATTTGTAGCTCTTCATAAGTCTCTTCTAGTGTTTCCAGGGATTTTTCTTAATTAACCCAGTCCTGAGCCTCAATCCGCAGTAAGCACCAGCATGTGTTTTCTTGGTATGATTCATGTGCGATTGGTTTTACAGATGACAAGACTGGAAATACAGATACCCATAAGGCTGAAGCCAGCTGCAAAGCAGGCAGGTGCCATTAAAGTAGTGGGAGCAAGAATCAATAAAGAGAATGGGGTACTAATGGCTGCAACATCCCCCTAGGAGGGCGTAAAAATAAACAGTTCACAATAGATGGGAGATAAAAACAAGTAAATGCACTAAATGATTTAATGGGAATTGATTTCTATTTCATCTCCTTCTTACTATCCTAAGTTTTGGAGTTGTTTGTTTCTCCCAGAGGTAATGGAGTCCTGACTGTAATGCTGAAGGTAAAGGGAGAGAGGAGAGGTTCTTCTGTTTGAAACAATTAACTGCTCTTTTCTCTCGCAGCCAGCAAGGGCTTAGGGTACAAATCAGGACTCATATGCGTTTTCTGGGACAAGTACCAGTTTTAAGTCTCATTCATGTTATAGAAAAGGTTACGTTTCACCCCTTTGTACAAATGAAATGGTATTGTGTTAAGGAGGTGTATTTTTATAAGCATGAGAACAGCATGAAACAGCAGCATCTGCTACCTATTGCTGGGTCTAATTACCACCCATTACCATGTTCTTTTTGTTTTCTTTTACAAAAAGTTTATACCTTAAGAAGGAGCAGCGGGGACAGCAGATGACTCACGTAAACGCTCTGCAGTAAGGTGTATGGCATGTCTTGAAGCCTTTAAATGTCAAAAGCTCTACTGTTTTATTTTCAAAGCAGTTTTAATAAGTATTTTAGAACTCTGTGGAAGCACAGCCCCAAAGCAAGGTCATCTCTCCTAGTTTTGATATCCACAGAGCAGGCACGTTCCATAAGGCCCGAGGAATTAAATGGCATCCATGTCTGCATCAGTGTGATCCATCCAAGGCATCATAACGTTTTGTGGTTCAATCTGCATAGCTGGCTCTGAGTCACCTATAATGTATTTTGAAAGGGAAATAGGCTGAGGAAGTGGTGAAACAAATGTTAATCCCACAGAAGTTCAATACTAGCAGTCAACAATTAGCTAAGGAAGAAAAACTAAGCAAAACACTTGGACCTATGTAAGAAAGCACAGAGGAACACATTTTCTCCACTTCCTTTATACTGTGCATGCTATTCCATATTTTAGACTGGTTTTACATTACTGGTAATACTTACCTGGCTTAACCAGTGGTTGAAGCCTGCAGGTAGATGAAGATCCTAAGAAACTGTGAGCCAAGCCTCTCAGTGAGTATGAGAATAAATGCATCAAGCTTACACTTTGTTTTTTTCCTTTACTGGGAGGAAGTTAGCTGTAAATAAACGTTGTTGGTCAGAATTTTCCCTTCAGGAACACACATTTGTTCAGAGTGAAACATTTCACAAAAATATATTTCCACATTATTTTTTTCCTCAGGGGTGGGGAGAGGAATATCTTTTTCAGCATCCTTAAAAGGGAAGCAAATGATCTGGTTATGAAGTTTTCTGAAGCAAATGTTTTAGTCTTACTAGTTGGAGTATGATTTTTTTTTTTTTTCCATTTTAAAACTTATTTTACATAACAACATTGACAGGATGAAAGGAAACATCTCAATATCATTAATTTACCTGAAGTTATTGTAGAATCTTGTCTTCTGAAGTATCTCAATGTTTTGGTTAAGTTTAAAATGAAAAAACAAAAAAAAAGAAAAATTGAATTTTTTTCTGCCTGTTGGAAAATTTAAGCTATCAGTGCGTGTGTGTATATATATATATATATATATATAAACCACTTTGGGTGGTTTATATAAAGTGCTCTCACCAAGGCATGGTGCTGCATTCCAAGTGAATTATTATGACTTTCAAGTATTGTGATATTTGACTTCTGTCTATGTTAACGAATTGATACATTTAAATAAAAAAGGAGTTGTAATATTGTAATTTCCAGAAATCTGCTCCATTTCAAGGCTAGACTGAGTTTAATGGCAACAGGATGAGGACTTGACTGTAAAGCACATCTCGCAAAAAAAACCAGTTGAAAGCTGTACATAGCAAAGTATACACATTCATTCTTTGAAGGCCTCCTGTAATAACATTTCAGGTCTGACACACACTTGTCTGCACCGGCAGAGCAACATGTTTTCACAAGATCAGTTATTATCTTAAATTTTATGAAGTCTTTGTTTTTGGTAACTCAGAAGGCCGCACAGTTTATCTCTGCGTCTTCAGTAATTCCTGCACAGGCAATGCCCACGAGAGTCCATCGCCCCCCTTGGCCCCCACCGCACCAAAACCCAACACAAAGTCTCCACAGTGGAGACGTGCATCAGTGCGGGGTTTCCAGTCCAGGGGCAGCCTGGGACCTAATGACCCAATGGCCACTACAATTTTGCAACAGCTTAGAGCCCTTAGTCGAAAGGCAGAGTAAACGAGGCTTATAAATCCTTAGTTATACTCATTTTGATTTTTGGCTCCCTCACCTGCTTCCATCTTTTTGTGATGATATTTACTATGTATTTCCCCCTACAGAGTTCCTCAACTGATTTAAAACACGCTTTTCTTCATACATCACAAATATTTAAACAATTTAAACAACAGATTCCTTAATAAATAATCTATCACCAGTGTTTAGTGTCCCTTTGATAGGTGAATTTCAAATAAATGACAATGTGAAAACTTACAGGTAAAATTAATCTTCTGTAGTTTTCCCTTCAGTTCAAGCTGCTGCTATAAAGCTGCATTTGCTCTCCTGTGAAGTACTTTTTTGGTACTTCAGACGGTATACAAACCATAAATCTTCAATACTCCCAGGCTGATCACGGAGGAACAGAAGCAGTTTCCTGACTTGAGTAAGAGGCTTCCATTAGTTTCAATTCCATGACTCAGAGATGCCACCTTCTAGGAGATCTCTCTGACAACTTTTTCTAAGCTGTAGCAAGACATAAAGGAAAGCTGAATATAGAAGTAAAAGGTTTCCAAATATAGGTGAGGTAAACATGCTTGAGTACTTTTTCAAAACAGCAGGACAGGTGAACACAAAAAATAACCTTTTCAGTGTGTCCCCTATAGATGCCGGGTGTTTCTTTTCTGCATTTTGCTTGTACGTTATAGTTAGACTTGCAGAATGAGGCAAGATGGATTATATAAGATCTTTTTGGTGTTAACTCCTCACGCCTCTTTATCTTAGCCTCTGTCACACAGAGCACTGGCTCAATCCATTGCAGTAGTGACCAGATACGGCTTGTGATATTATGTTTCTTTAAAGTCATGAAGCTCATGCGGGCATCAGCTGGAAAACCAGAAACTACAAAAATTCCTAGGTGCTGGATAACCCTCAAAATAATATGTGTTAAAGCAGGGCAACAAAAATATAGCTTTATTTAAAAGACCTGAAGAAATAACATCTTTACAGAATGGCTATGGGTCACCCACTTGTACTTTCCTCAAGTCTCGATTGGCAGGCCTGAGCAAAGCCTGTCATGCGGAAAGACAAATTTTTAAAAAATCAGGTAAAAGCTTCCTGCAGCTAATTCCTCCAAGAGTTCATGCTTCCAGGACTCTTCAACCCACATGCTGGACCTTACCTTCTTAAAGAGGAGTTGCCACTTCTGCTGATAGGTGCATCACCTCTTCCAGGGGGTCACCAGGATCAAGAACTGATGCAGCTCAGGCATCTCCAGCACGCAAGATGAACCCAGAGGAAACAGAACACCAGGAGGAGATTAGATAGTGATCAATCGGAGGAAATTCACCTAAAATACAAACAGATGATGAAACATGGAAACTAGCACATACATTATGTGAATTTGCAATGTGACACAGCAAAAATTTCAATGCAGTTTCAGAGTGTTTGGTGCTTAGGCAACAAGGTATAGAGCGAGGGAGCAGCAGGGGTCATTTCTCACAGGGGTTCCCGTTCTCCAGTGAGCTCCAGAAAAATGGGCTGCTCTGTGGGGAATCTTACTGAATCAGTAGGACTATAGGCACATGCAAACTTCTACCCCCATAGATCTTATTGTAAGAAAGAGGCCTTGGAGAGACAATTTTGTTATAGCCACCCTTGGTGCAAAGTGTTTAATTCCAAGAACCTCAATTCCCAGGCAGAAATAACCCAACTGAAGGGATTTCAGAGAAAATAACACTAACTGTATATTTATAAAGTATGTAACGGCAAAAATAAAAATAAGTAAAATCTAGGAGGGGATTGTCAGAGGTATACATTGCCACATCTTCGCAGAAGCAAGAGAGCTAAGAGAAGTCATGCAAGATAAATCTCTCTCCTGATAGAATAGTAAAGTAATTCAAAGCAGATCTGGCAAAATACAGGGTAGGTACAGAAAGAGCTGAAAAATAAAAGAAAGGTTCAAAACTGAAGAAAAGTTTGAAATTAAAAAAGGGGAGAATGTGATGAACAACAATGTGACCCTGGAAATGGGTGTTAAAGGTCAAATCTAGACGTTTAAAATTAGAGTGGATGAAGAATAACCTCACAAGCCCAGTACCACAGACTGGATGAAAAATAAGGTCCCTTCTTTGTAATTTCTCTTAACCTCTCAGAATCCCTCTGGATTTGGGAAATAAAGTTGTTCTGTGACAGGTATGAAAAGAGAAAGTCACAGAACAATCTTCCTCATGGTCACAACAAAAGAGCCACTAGACAGGAGGACTAGTTACACAGCATGGTCTCTAATGAGTGGAAGGAGCTGTTAGTAGTTTTAAAGAAAAAAAAAAATCACTTTAATGGCCAAAGGGAAGTAAGCAAATAAAATTTAGATAAGGTTAAATACAAGGAATTGGCATGAATAGATTCCTGAAAAATAAAACGGATGCAATCATCCTGTGAAAAAAAGAAAGCATGTTTAATGGCTTTACAGACTTGAGCATAGTAGACATGTACTGAGTTATGCTTCTCTTCAACCAATATTTCCCCTCCCTCACCGCTTGTGCACCAATGGCAAAATGTTTAAAACAGGGGTAAACTGAGACACTTTTGAGCAGAGTGTTGTCATTCCTGCAAAATGCAATAATAAATTTGCATTGTCTTTAAACAAGTCATAACAGAGCTACTAACACAGAGTACAAACCATAAAATGAGCGAAGATAAAAACATCTGCGAAAGTCTTTCTGTGCCGCAGTGCCTTTTCAGGAAGTGTCCAGGCTAGATTGAAGAGCAATGTGATAACTTTCATTTAGAGACGTGCCAAACTGCTCAGTGCACATCCGAGCCCAAACTTGCCCAGAATCTGAGCAAAGGCAGTTCTGAGGTTAGGTGCTGGCCCATCGTTATGTTTTATTCTCGCTCACCTAAACATCAGGCACTTAAGTAACTACTTTACCATACGTTGAATCCCCATGTAAAATAATGAAGACAACTGTGCAATAGCTAGAAACAACTACTTTAACCAGCCACAGGCAGCTGAGAGTTTGAATTACAGGAAACATCCCACTGGAACTGGTTGATGCCAACAAAACTCTTTACAATTGGAAAGGTCTCTGGTGTTAATTTCAGGATTTCAGAAAAAATGTGCATAAAAGCGATGTGGTGGTTGGACCAGAAGCTAATGCAGTGCATTGTGGAAAGGAAATATAATGATATTTACATGATCAACAGGTGCATATATGGAACAGCTTAGCTAAAAGTCATAAAGACTCCTGAACACCAGAGAAAGATATTTGTGGGAGTATCAAATTGAAATCTCACCTTGTTTGTCTACTACATTTTCCAAGGGGAAAAAAAAAAAACCAACCCAAACTGTAACTACCGTAGTATTATTTTTTCTCCTTTAGTATGTATCATCATCATGCACACACTTTTTTTCCCCTGTGTTTCCTCTGGGGCTTGAGTAAAGCATCTGAAATGCTTTTATAAATCTGGCTCTAGTCAGTGGCATTTAGTTGTGGAATTCATTGTTTAGGAGTAAGTTAACCATCAAAATCCATCAGAAATAAGCACCTTCCAAAAAACATATGAGATGATTGAGTTAAAATTGTGCTAACTGCCTGGGAATCTTCCAGAAATATCTACTCTTATCTCCTTTCCTTGGAGTGGCATTCCCAGAAACCAGACTATTTCAAAGTCTACAAGTCTTCTCTCAGTATCATGCTGCAGGTTAAGACACTGATACTGTGCTTTTCCTCATCTCCCACATCCCACTGAGATCGTGAGCAGCCACAGGTTGTAATCAGGAAAGGACTCAGTCCTGGCATCAAGAATATCCACCAACTGGGACAAAAGAAGAGCTTTGCCATTGGATTACTGTCCTGGTTTCGGCGGGGATAGGGTTAAATTTCTTCCTAGTGCTGTGTTTTGGATTTAGTACGAGGAGAATGTTGATAACACACTGATGTTTTCAGTTGTTGCTAAGTGCCCTCCTAGTCCAAGGACAGCTCCCGTGCCTACTGACTGAGCTAGGTACACAAGATGGGAAGGAACATAATCAGGACAGCCAGCCCAGCTGGCCAATGGGGTATTCCATACCATGTGACGTCATGCTCAGTATATGAACGGTAGGTGTGATCCAGGAAGTACCGATCGCTACTTGGTTATCGGTCAGCGCGGGTGGTGAGCAATTGCATTGTGCATCACTCATTTTGTATATTTTATCATTATCATTATTATTTTCCCTTTTTTTCCCTGTTCTATTAAACTGTCTTTATGTCAACCCACCAGTTTTTCTCACTCTTACCCTTCCGATTCTCTCCCCGTCCCGCTGGGGGTGGGGGGAGTGAGTGAGCGGCTGCGTGGTATTTGGCTGCCTGCCAGGTTAAACCACGACAGTTACCAAGCAATTTTTTAATTTTTTTGTGTCTGTACATCTAATACCTCCTTTTGCTTAGAAGAGTCAAAAAAGTCCAGATGTCTTTCTTGGGGTTATAAACATATTCCCCAAAACAGAACATATTTCAGAGCACCAAAGATGCTTTCCTGTGACATGTAGTAGTGTGAAGGGTCGGGATACTGAGCACTAGGTTGGAGATGAGAACTCCAAGACCTCCATCTT